>NC_050579.1:152872524-153172524 GCF_011100635.1 Trichosurus vulpecula | reverse complement strand
CAATGTGACACCTCTTGCTTCAGTTCTTACCCCTATAGGAGGACTAAGGCCAATTTATATTAATGCAAACTTATATTGATGCAAAATTATATTAATGCAATCAAATGAAAATTGGAAAATGAACAATATAGATTTTTAGTGATTAGAAATGTGTAATGTCAAGTATTCAACTCCTTGAATAATATACCACTAGCCTTACCCTCCACTTTGGGGACAAGTGTAACCTTTTTTTCCCATCAACATGCATATGTATATGTATATGTATGTGCTTATGTATATGTATATGTATGTGTATATGTATGTGTATGTGTATGTGTATGTATATGTACATGTGTGTATGTTTATGTGTGTATGTATATGTATACACGTGACTATGAACAAGCACTGTTGTGTTTTATGCATGGATCAGCCCAATGCAAGCATGTTAAGGTGACACTTCCTTGTCAAAAGGCTATATAGAAATAAGTCACTTTTCTCATTTCTATATAACCTACTATGCTGATCCATGCATAAATACAGCTTCTATCATTTTAACAAGTTAATTCTTTCTCTAAATATTAATCAAAAGGGACACAACACTGATGCCTTTAAGGAAATGTGCCAAGTACATTCTTGACCCTATTTAAAATGGAGAAAGAAGTTCAGGGAGATTGTAACCAAGTATCAACTCTAGACCAAAAGCTGTTAATGACAATAACCATACATACATACATACATACATACATACACACATACACATATACATATACATACATATATATATGTATGTACGTACGTACGTACGTACGTATGTATGTATGTATGTATCTTAGAGCCAGAAGGGATCTCATACGACATCCCATCCAACTCCCTCACTTTCTTGGGCTGAGCCTAAGTTAAAGTGACTTGTTCAAGGTCCCCAAAGAAGTAGAGGCAGGATATGAATACAGCTTCTCTGGTTCCAGAGTCATAAAGATGCCTCAAAGTTTACCAAGCATATTCCTCGAAACATCCCTTGGAAAATTATTATTATTTAAACTATTATTAATAAATAAATAAATAATAAAATATTATTATTATTTCACCCATCTCTCAGATGAAAAACCTAAATCTTGTTCATAGTCATATAAGACACCTATTAAAATGTCCTAGGTGTTTCAATGGACCTTAATTCAAATCCACCTTTAGATAATAGCTGTATGACCCTGGGCAAGTCAGTTAACCTTTGTTTGCCTCTGTTTCTTCATCTGTAAAATGGGAATAAGAATAGCTCCTACCTTCCAGGGTTATTGTGAGGTTCAAATCAGATAATAATTGTAAAGTGCTTTGCATAGTGCCTGGCATATGGTAAGTATGATGTAAATGTTAGCTATATTATTTATTATTATTATTAATTATAACTACTATTGATATTTTTCTCTTAAAAAAAGTTTGTTTCCTTCTGTATGGACACCAATCATTTCCATTTAGTTGCACTACTCTATCCTTTACCTTCATCATGATTTCTTCATCAGACTAAAGAAACTCTGATGATGCATAAAGACATTCCTCATCCACCTTGCATATAGAGAGAAGGAATGTATGTTTTCTTGACAGTACTTTAGGACCATGATTGCTCATTATAACTCATCAAATTGCTACTAAATAAGCCTGGTTTTCAAGGCTGTATGCACATTCCAAATCTGGTAGACATTTTTCTTCTTCCTGTTAAATATTTTTTCAGATCTGCTCCATTTTTAGCTACCAATTGATAGAATGAATATGAGCATCAATGTTTTAATCATTCATATAAATAGGAAATAAGGGCCATTTTCCTCTTTTGCTATCAAATATTTAATACATTGTAAAGTATTTCATTTTCCCTTGGGCTTGATGCTTCTGTCAGCAGAGTATGACAGAAATGATTATGATGTACAGCCTTTGTGTTCATGTGAAGTTGGTCCTTCAGTTTATGACTTTGCTTGCTATTGATAGGAGCTGGAGCTCTTCAGGACTTTTGATTTTTCTTCTAGGATCCCTTACCCTGGTACCTATTATGGGCTATCTATTTCAAAGGCTATCTATTTCAACTTACTTATTTTACAGATGAGAACTTTAAGGCCCAACGAATTTATGAGACTTGACCAAATTCACATCCATAGTATATGATACAGCTGGAATTTGAACCCAGGTCCTTCCGCTCTTAATCCAGTGCTCTTTGCGCTGTTTGTTATGTTGCCTCATAAACTGGACCTATCCAGTACTTATTGCTATGATCCAGAGTAGTAGTTATGTAATTCTGGTTTTCCAAGGTCAATAGATATGCTACATTTTTGAATCTTTATTTCAGTTTCTCCTACTATTTTGTATGTATTTGTATACCTTTTGTTGATCCTGATTGTTAGTCAATCATTCATTGAAACAGCCAACAAATATTGATAGGCAGTAGGACTATAAATTCAAACGTAAAATTTTATTATTATTATTGAAAACATATTTTATATTGCTTTAAAGTCTTCAAAATACTTTAAATCTATAATCTCATTTGGTGGATAATATTATGTCAAAAGTTGAAAGAAAAGGTCAAATGAGAGAGACTGATAAATGACAATTGAAGGTGGGTATGATATTGGGAACCATTCAAAAGACTTTTGACTTGAACCGCTCTTGCTTTTCTTCTCATACTTCTTCCATGTCAAGTATCATAGGTTAGAAATTCAGAGATCTATTAACTATTAATAGGATTCTCCTGAGTGGGTTCACTCATGGTATGGAAAACTGTATCACTTCCCTTCTACATCATGCCTTCCACAGCCATATTTCCCTGATGGACAGTAAAAGGGAAAGTCTGATAACCCACCCCATTTATCAACTCAGACCATCTACAAAGAAACTTCACCATTAGTAAGAAATGTTGATTAATAAGTCACATTTAAAGATTGTCCCTCACATTCATGGTATTACTTAACAATATTTCATACATAAAAATATTAGTAGGTCACCAAAAAGGTAAAATCCCACCTTCACATTCCTGGACACTCTTATTTATAGCTAATACATTTCTGTTTTTGGATATCCATGGCTTCTCTTAAATCTATTGCTTGACAAATGACTCCTTTACTTCCCTGATTTCTACACTACCGCACATTGCCTTGGAAACCCGAGAGAAGGCTTTTTTTCATCACTATGGAAACAAATCAATATAAACATCATTGCACTTTATTTATAGACTAGGTAATGCAAAGGGCATGGTGCACACTTGACATGATATAATGTGAAACACGGTAGACTCTTCTTCATTTTAATTAATAGGATTATTGGCTAATGCTAACATAGACTGTCTTCTTATTGCTGCTGTAGGGAATATAACAGTAATTGTCACTTTGCCTCATGTGTTGGTTTAATTCACAGTTTTTTTGTGGGTTATTCAAGGTTATTGTCTACCCCAACCACATCAAACATAAGAGAAGTCACTAACATAAAACAGGAGCTCAAGAGACCTTTAACCAGAGAGGTGCTAAATCTCAAAAACATCTGCAAGCAGATATAACATCTTGTCATGTTAATGAGTATTTATTAAATGCCTACTATGTGCCATGAACTATGCTAAGTTCTGGGAATTCAGGGAAAGGCAAGTCACTGTCCTCAATGAGACTGCAATTTAATGAGTGAGACAACATGCAAAAGAAATGTGAAAATAAGGTATTTACAGGATAAGGTGAAGACAGTCTCAGAGATAATCCCCATAGCATTGGGGGGGGGTGTAGGAAAGCCTTCTTGTAGACGGTGGGATTTTAATAGCATTAAGGGGGGTGTAGGAAAGGCTTCTTGTAGATGGTGGGATTTTAATTGAGATCTGAAGGAAGACAGGAAGCAAGGCATGGGAGAGAGTCAGTGAAAATATACAGAATCAGAAGATGGAGTATCTTGTGTAAAGAAGAGCTAGGGGAGGAGCGAGTCACTAGATGGTAGAGTACATGGATGAAAGATGTAAGAAAACTGGAAAGGAAGAAGGAACCAAAGTTATGAAGGGCATTAAAAGCCCGAAGATTTTAGAGGTAATAGGGAGATGCTGGAGTTTATTAAATGGTGGGGGGGAAGAACTGAAGGAGGAGCAATATGGTCAGATCTGGGATTTAGGAGATCAATTTTAATGCTGAGTAGAGGATGAATTGGTATGGGGAGAGGCTTGAGGCAGGGAGACCAATCAGAAAACCATTTTGATCATCCAGGCATGAAGTGATGAGGGCCTGAACCAGGGTGGTGGCAGTGTCAGAGGAGAGAGGGAGTGAATACCAGAGGTGTTCCAAAGGTGGACTCAAGAGACACTGAAAAAAGATTGTTTATGGGGGATGGTGAGAGAAATGAGGAGTCCAGTATGGTACCTAGGTTGCAAGCTTAGGTGACTGGGAGAAGGGTAGTAATCTCGACAATAACAGAAGAGTTACAAAGACAGAAAGGTTTTGGGGCGTAGATAATGAGCTCAGTTTGAGGCTTGTTAAGTTTAAGATTTCTATAGGACATCCAATTAAAGACATCCAAAATATAGATGTGAGATTGAAAGTTACAAGAGAGGCTAGAGATGAATAAGCAGACTTAAGAATCATCACCATAGAGATGATAATTTAATCCATGAGGGCTGATGAGATCACCAAGGAAAACAGGGAAGAAACTAACTTCAGTATGCAGTTGTCAGAGGATGCTTTAATCTACTGCCTGCCTTTTAATTGGAAAGAGTGTTGTGCACCCAATTCATTTTAATTGAGCTCGAAAGATGACTATCCCTTTCCTTTATTCTGTTCTGTTTTTGGTTTTCCCCAAAGAAAAACCAAACCAGGGAAGGTAAATTATTTGATGATACATTTGGAACAATGGATTGAAAATTACTTTGTGTACCTTGCTGATGGATTATTAAATAAAGGACCATCTAAACTCAAGTGGCTGAAATATTATCCTCCACGTCTTGAAAAGTAATCCCCCCAACCATCATCATTATCACCATCAACATTATCATCATCATCATTAGCAGCAGCTTAGAACATGAAGGGCCTTCAAAGCCCAACTACTTCAAACCCTGCCTTTTACAGATCAGGAAATTGAGACCTGGTAAGGTTAACCAACTTTCCTGAAGTCATGCCACTTGTAAGGTGAATATTTGTTATCTACATTAAGTGTTTTTATTTTTTCCAAGCCTTGAAAAACCTCAGTTATATAGCTTTTCACAGGATTTTAAAACCATCTATATAGGCAGAGTATGTGATCCTGAAGCCAAATTCACTTATAAATAAAATTTTTAAATTATTGACATCTTTCTTCATCACCTATATCATATATTGTCCTCTTCTACCATTTTCCTCCTAGGGAGCTATCCCTTAAAACAAAGAAGAGAAAGAAACAGCGATGGAGAGAGACAAGGAGAGAGACAGAGTCAGAAAAACCAGAGACAAAGGAAGACAGAGAGATAGAGAGAGCAGTGACAGAGATAGTGACAGAGAAAGAGTGAGACAGATAGACACAGAGAGGCAGAGAAAAGAACAGCTTAGCAGAACTATCATACCAACCAAGTCGGACAACATATGGAGGGTTCATCCAGCCATCTTCCTCAATAGAATAAAGAAATGTGGATTAATTCTCATGTCTCTTCTTTGGAGCCACATTGGATCATTAGAGTATCACAACACTATGTTTTTATGGCTTATTGTTGTTCTTTTTATTTACATTGTTGTGGTCATTCTATATAGTATCTTTCTAGTTCTTCACTTTGCATTGTTGATCTACTCAGAATTTTCTCTATTATTTATATTCACTGTTTATCATAATGGGGTTATATTCCAAAATAAGAGGCATTGTGGATAGACTACTAGGCTTAGAATCAGGAAGATTTGTCTTTCTGAGCTCACATTTGGACTCAGACACTTACTAGTTGTGTGACCCTGGGCAAGTCACTTAACCCTATTTGCCTCAGTTTTCTCATCTCTAAAATGAGCTTGAAAAGGAAATGTCAAACTCCTCAGGTTTTTTGCCAAGAAAACACCAAATGGGGTCATGAAATGTCTGACACAATGGAAATAACTGAACAACACCACCAACAAAAAAACAACACATATTAGGGCAAATAGGCAAACTGACAAACAGCCAAGCCCTTTTTAACATAGCTGTGGCTTTTGTTTTGGATATGTGTCTATATACTTCCTCTTAAGATTATTAATCTCACTGCATTGAGAATTAAATACCAATGGAGCAAGTGAAGGTCTCCTCTAGGTGGAATGTGACCTTAGTCACAGGGAGAAAGATGTTGTTAATTAGATGTGTTACCAAGAGCTTAATGTTTATGTGGCTATTACCGACACTTGTAATTCTACTGTCTCCATGCTTCAGGTACTCAGAAGGAACAATCAGTTCCCCTTCACATATTGTTTTGAGCTGAGAAAAGTGTAAATTAAAAAAAGAGTAAACACAAATATCTTGTGGAGTCATTATGGACATTTTTCTTCACTCTTGGTATTCATTGCTCAGAGGCAGAGTTTGGTTCAGCCAAATGAAAATTGCTTTTAATAAAAGGGGCTTGCTTGGGAAATAAATACAAACAAGAAAGTGGAATATGTTTCTCAGTTGGGAAGGGAAAAATAGAATGACTGACCATTTAAATTATTTCCCAATTCCCTTGTTCAGAGCTTCATTCCCACCGTGCCTTCCCTGACCCACACATAAAGCATTCTGGCATGGGCATGCTCAGGCTTCTAGGGCACTTACCTGTGATCACTGGGGGATTATTGATATAAACAAAAAGAAAATGAAACTTAATATTGCCAGCTACAGAAACTCCTGCATCGCTCATGGGCTATATTAATGATTGTCTTCACTGTCAACTGTTTGAATTGGAAAGACTCAAAAGGAAAAAGTGGGAGTGATATTGGATATAGGAATAGTTACTCAAATACTCTTTTGAGAAACAATAGATGCTTGGCCAAAATTGGTGAGAGATGACATTCAAAGAAATTTGACCTTTGTGAAAATCTTGTCAGGAAATCAATACTACCCTCCCAGATACTGAGCTAGCTTTACATGGATTTGGAGCTTTAACATGTACATCATGAGAACAAGAAGGTAACTGGGAATATAAATGCTCATGGTCTACATTACATAATGAGGGGCCAAAAAGAGCAGAAAAAAATAATGAAATTTAAATGGAGGACCAATTGAGATTTTCAGGTTTACATGATGCCATGATTCTCATCTTATGGAGCCTTAAAATTCTCTTTCAATGTTGCCTTGTGTAGAGGAGATTACTCTGATTTCTTGAAGTTAGAGCTCTGGGAAGCTCTTTCAGAGTCTGAATCCTGGCAAAGTTCTCGTGAGCTATAAAGGTTTCGAATATGGACCCAACAGTGGATTGTGTTTTTATCTGACAATAAGTCTATTTAAGTTCAGAGAATAAATAATAATAATAATAATAATTATGGCATTTTATAATGCCTACTATTTGCCAGGCACTACAGTAAGTGCTTTACAAATATCAAATCTGATCCTCCCAATGACCCTCAATGGTAGGTACTATTATTATTTTCATTTTACACATGAGGAAACTGATGCAAATAGAGGTTAAGTGACTTGCCCAGAGTCATACAGCCAGTAAGTGTCTAAGGGCGCATTTGAAATTGGGTCTTCCTGACTCCAGATACAGTATTCTATCCACCACACCACCTAGCTGCCTTAGAAGGAAACTTGAAGTGGAGATTTTCGCAACTTGTAGTACAGAGAACTGTGAAAGGTCCATCGATAGATTTCAGGAGGTCCATGAGCTTAGATAGGAAAAAATTACAGAAAAAAAGCCAACCCTACGTATTTATTTTTCACTAACTTCTAACCATATTTTAGACTTTTGTTTAATAAAAATAATAGCCATTATCTAAGAAGGGGTTTCACCAAACTTCCAAATGAGTCTATGTCACAAAAATACATAGAACCCCTGGATTAGAGTGATGGCGAACCCTCAGTGGTGATTGATGAATGTTTTTGGCCTCAGCAGCTCATTAAGGCTGTTTATTCATGTGTGGAGGAGTTGCTAATCTCCATCAGGAACTGCCTGGCCACACCAGTGAAATCACAAATTTTAACTGACTAAGTATTTCCCCGAGAGACAAGAAAGGAACATAAAAAATGACAATGAAAATATGCACTCTCCTGACATTTCTTCCATTTCTCCTCCAGAAACTGTGGTTTGATTTAAGGGACTAGGACCATTTCAAAGACAGAACTTTATTCTCAGAAGCCTGGTGATAACATTCCCTGATAGTTAGGGTTGGTTTTTCAGTTTCCCAAATGACTTTGCACAAATTGACCCTGCCACTCCCTTTAAAAAAACAAATAAGTAAAATAAGACAAACAAGAAACAATGATGGTTTCCCATTATAGCTGGGTAACAGCTGGGAAAAATTCAAATTTCTTAGCCTTACTTTCAGGGCACTCCACCGTTTGTCTGATCCTAACTCTCCAATCCAGACTCTCACTAGCTCTCTAAATGAACTTTGCTTTAGTCCAGTGGGTCTACTCACTGTTTTCCAAATACTTCCATAGATTTGTCCTGTGGAGGCATACATTTGTCAGCATAAATTTGCTCAGGCTATTCTTCTGATCAAGAAAGCCCACTTTCTTCTTCTCTGTTTACTAAGTCCTTGAAAACTCGGCCTAAATCCTGCCTCCTCAATAGAGACTCTTCTCATTATTCCAGATGGTGGCTTCACTCTCTGTTCAGAACTCCTATAATAGCATTATGATCTTTACCCCTCACTTGGCACTTAGCATAAGCTACACCCTACCTTGTACTGCCATTCTTCTTTATGTGTATGTCCTGCTTCCCAGTCTAGTCTGTTAGCTCCTGAGGACAAAGGTCCATGTCTTATCCTTCTTTACATTTATTCTTGCCTAAGATTGTGCTCTGCACATAGCTGATAAACAACAATACTGATTACTAGTAATGCTAATCAAACTATCCCAGAATACCAATAATTTTATGTCTGAGAGATATCTGTGTTCATTGTGGTGTCTCAATTATTTTTTTTCTTTAGGGAAAGACTGACGTGTATGCCTATGTTTTTGTGCACAGAGATTTTATATAGACACACATTTAAGAGCCAGTACGAATGATAAATTTGTATATTTATATGGTTACATTTGTATGTTTGTTATTTCTTTTATCATTTTTTTTAGTATTCATGTAGGATCCTAGTTTGAAATGAAGTTCTTTCCTTTAACTTCTTATTCAGTTGACCCTTTAAATACCTGAAGTGATGGGGCTGGTGCAGACTACAAAATCAGCTTTAGATTACTAGTTCTCTTCATTTATAAGGCTTGGGGAATATGTTACATCTGACATGACTATGAGTAGTTGAAGTAGCAGCAGTAGCTAGCTGGAGCTAGCATTTATAGAGCACTTTAGGTTTGCAAAGTGCTTTACATATGTAAATTCATCTGATGCTCACAACAACCCTGGGAGGTAGTTGCTATTACTTTTGCCATGTTACAAATGAGCAAAGTGAGACTCAGAAAGGTTAGCTTACTTGCCCAGGGTCACAGAATGAGTAAGTGTCTGAGGCAGGATAAAGTCTCAGGTCTTCCTGACTCCAAATCCTGTGCTCCAGTGTTCCACCTAGGTGATTATTTTTTTATCTCCAATGGCTTGGCCACAGTAGCAACAAGGCATTCTCAAGCACCTACTATTTGTGACACACTGTGTTAGGCCGTGGGGAGAGAAAGACCACATGCATAAGTATATACAAAATATACAGAAAATAAATACAAGGTGTTTTTGTCAGGGAGGTATGAGAACTTGGAGCGGGCGGGAATCATAAAAGGCTTTGTTTAAGAGGTGGAATAATAAAGCTCATCTTTGAAGGAACTTAGGAATTCCAAGAAGTAGATAATGTAATAATGGTGGGAAAGCATTTAAGTCATGTGGGACAGACTGTGAAAAGACAGGAAGATGAAAGATGGAATATGGAATGTTATGTATGAGAAACAGCAAGTAGCCCAGTTTGGCTGTACTACAGAACACAGGAAGGAAAATAATAAATATTAAGCTTAGAAAAGCACATCTGGTCAAAATACTGCCTGACTGAACTCTGGCTTGATTTAGCATGTCATCCTGTTTATTCACTTAGATCACAACTTTCATCACACCTTTTTTCCTCAAAAGATTCTTTATCTTTTCAAAAATTAAACTTTTATTAATATCTTTTGTTTTCCTATCATAGTTATTTCTGGATATTCCCTGATTCGCCCAGTAAGCCTTCTTTTGTACAAAACAGAAAAATTAAGCAAAAACTGACAAGGCAACCCCATCCAACATAGTTTGCAACGTACCATACTCATTTTCTCCCCCCTTTATTAGAATGGAAAAGAGGTACATTTTCTCACTTTTCATTGGGGCCAAGATTGGCCATTTATTTTTATGGCATTCAGCTTTTTTTTTTTCTCCTTTCTTCCATTAAAATATAAGCTCCTTGAGGAAAGGAATTCTTAATCTTTGTATTTGTGTCCCACGAAGTGCCTGACAAATGGTAGAGGCTTAATCAATAATTGTTGGTTTACATTATTACATCATTTACATGATTTACATTATCATATTCCTCGTAGGTAGGTATTGTTTGATTCTGCTAGTTCACTTTGTAGCAATTCCTGAAATTCTTTTCATTGCTCTGAATTCCTTATAATATCCATTTCCTATGGTGCAATACTATTAAATTATATTCGTAAAACACAATTGTTTAGTCAATTGATCACTACTCACTGTTTTAAATTATTGGATGTCATAAAAATGCAGTTATGAATAGTTTATTATATAGGTCCTTTTTTTTTGTCTTTGACATCTCTTTAATATTATTCTGCAGTGGAATTTCTGATCCTCAGAATGGTTCTTTCCTTATCTCTATTAATTGAAACTAATCACTGGCTGGCATATATTTTGGTGACTCTAGCCCAACCTTCATCCCACGTAGGTGTTCAATTGTCAACTTTCCATGAATGACACTTCTTTATCTTCTTCCTGTTATGCTCATATTTCCTCTTATAACCATATACTTTGTTGTACCCTTTTGGGCTACCTCACCAGTGCTGTTTCAGATATGATATCTGTATACATTGACATATATTGTATTTACATATAACATTTAAAAGAGCAATAGGGTGCATTACTGGTGGAGTTGTGAACTGATCCAACCATTCTGTAGAGCAATTTGGAACAACAACAAAAGGGCAATCAAATTTTGCATACCCTTTGATCTAGCAATACCACTACTAGGTCTGTATCCTAAAGAGATCAAAAAGGGAAAAGGATGCACATGTACAAAAATATTTATAGCAGCTCTTCATGTGGTGGCAAGAATTGGAGATTGAGGGGTTGCCCATCATTTAGGGAATGGCTAAATTTGGTATGAATGTAATGAAACACTATTGTGCTATAAAAAATGATGACCAGGCAAATTTCAGAAAAAAAAAAACTGGACTTACAAGAACTGATGCTGAGCAAAGTGAGCAGAACCAGGAGAACATTTTACACAGTAACAGTAACACTGTGAGATGATCAACTATGATTAACTTAGCTCTTCTCAGAAATACAATGATCTAAGACAATGCCAAAAGACTCATGATGGAAAATGCTATCCACATCCAGGGAAAGAACTGATGGGAGTCTGAATGCAGACCAAAGCATACTGTTTTCACTTTTTCCATGGTTTTGTCCTTCTTTGTTCTGTTTCTTTTTTCATAACATGACTAATGTGATAATGTGTTTTAAATTATTGTACATGTATAACCTATATCAGATTGCTTGCCATCATGGGAAGGAGGGTGGGTAGGGAGGGAGAAAAATTTGTAACTCAAAATTTTTCAAAAAATGAATGTTGAAAATTGTTTACATGTAATTGGGAAAAAATAAAATACTATTAGAATGTCAAAAAACAAAAAAGCATTAAGGGACGATTTCATCAATTAACCCTCCAAACCCTTCATATGTTCTAATCCAACTCTTCTGTATTCCATTTATTATGAGTTAATGGACTTAAATTCTTCCAGTGGGTTTATATTTATCCTCTAAACAAACCCCCTGTCAAAGATCCCTAGTGCTTTACTTCTTTGAGAAGGATTTCTTCATTCTCTTCTGATAAAAACATTTTCATCTATTCTTTATCATGATTGAAGTCTCCTAAAGAGAATTCTCAGATGTAATAGTTTCAATTTATTTTTCCTATTTCAATAGAGAATATTTTTTCTTCCTTTTGCTATTGACTTTATAGCAAAATATCTTTGCTTGTAATTAAATAACATCTATCCAGTATTTTTTTAGTTTTTAATTAATATCACTGAGGGACAGCTAGGTGCCACAGCAGATAGAGAATTGGCTTGAAGTCAGGATGGACCTGAGTTCAAATCTCATCTGGAAAATGAGCTAGAGAAGGAAATGGTAAGTCACTTTTGAAAAAATCTGTTACAAGTAAAAAATAAAAAGTAGGATTATATTGGTCCCTTAGAGTCTATACCTATAAACTACAGTATGCTTTTGATTATTCACTGAAATAGCTATCCAATACACATACATAGGTGTATTCTTCCCCTGGTGCATTGGTCACATATTTGTGAGATTTTTTATGCCTAATTATGAAATACATTGGAGCTTCTCAGAAGAAAGCCCTTGTACCAGCTATCCTGAATGGCTCCTGGGCTACGTGGTCATATTCTGAATGGGAAATCTGTTGCTGTGAGTTGAGATGACTAAAAAACGAACTTGTATAGGAATGTAAATTAGACCTAAGTCATATGGGAATAGCTCTTTTATCCAGAAATGAGCAGATTGTCCCACAAATTAAAATTTACAGCCACCCAAAAGGCAGTGGAGAGGGATATAAATAAGAATGTCTCAAGAAAGTGTCATAAAGGATATCATCTGAAAGAATTGTGAATAAAAAGAAAGTAGGCTAGTTGTGGGAAGAAATAAGAGATAACCAATGAAAAGCCTTTGGGACCCATTAGTATCTACACAATATCAAAAGAGAAAGAGGAAGTCCTTGAGTTGATCAGATGGACCTTCAATAGAGGATCTTAAGATCACACATTTAAAACTGGAAGAGACCTTATTGACCATTGATTCCAGCCCTTATTTTAAGGAGGAGGAAATTGAGTCACAAGGAGATGAAGTGTTCTCCTGGGGTCATTTTGTTGTGTCATTTTTCAGTCATGTCTGACTCTTTGCAATTCCATTTGGGGTTTTCTTGGCAAAGATACTGCAGTGATTTGCCATTTCCTTCTCCAGCTCATTTTACAGATGAGGAAACTAAGGCAAACAGGGTTAAGTGACTTGCTCAGGGTCATGCAGCTAGTAAGTGTCTGAGGCTGAATTTGAACTCATGAAGATGAGTCTTTCTGACTGCAAGGCCAGCGCTCTATCCACTGTGCCACCTAGCTGCACCCCTACCCATCTCTGCCAGGGTTATATCATATCATGTGTCAGAAGTAGTATTTGAGCCAAGGTTTCCCTGACTCCAAATTCAATGCCCTATCCACTATTACATGCTGTAAATAAGAGTCACACAGGATGAGAAAGGATGAATGGGATGCTATCAGCATCATTAGGAGAAAGAGATGTTGTCTGCATAATCTCATAACAATTAGATCGGAACTCAAACTCTTAAACTATCTGGGATAATTTATTAAGTATCTTCCCTCTGCTAAGCACTATAGTAGGTATTGGGTATAGAGACAAAGACCAAACAGTCCCTCCTCTCAAGAATCCTTGCATTCTATCAGGAGAAACAATTCATACATATATAAGTAAGTATAATGTATTTACAGGGTAAATGAAAATTAAATTTGGGGAGGATTAGTAGTTGAGGGGATCAGAAAAGGGCTTGTAGGGAAGAGAGTACTTAAGATGAGCTTTGAAAGGAGCTAGTGATTCAAAAAGGTGGCAGCTAGGTGGTTTAGTGGATAGAATACTGGGTCTGGAGTCAGGAAGACCTGAGTCAAAATGACCTTAGACACTTACTAGGTTGTGACCCTGGGCAAGTCACTTAAAACTTTGTTTTCCTTAATCCACTGGGGAAGAAGATAGCAAACCATTCCAGTATCTTTGCCAAGAAAATTCCATGGACAATATGACCCATGGGATCATGAAGAGTTGGACATGACTGAACCATTGAACGATGGTGGTTCTTAAGGGCAGAAGTGAGAAGGGAGAGAATTCTGACATGAGGGACTCAGTCTGTACAAAGGCAAAGACATGGGGAGAGGTTGCTATGGATTTAGTTAAGCACTGAAGTATTAAAGTATCAAAGTAGAAAACTGAGACATTACAACAGGCCTGAGTTTTCCTGATAACTGAAGCTTATCCCTTTCAGCAACAAAACTTTTATTTAAATTTTTAACCATTTGGGACAGAGAGTTTTCTAAAAGGGTATCACACATTCCTCTGCCTTGTGAAACGATGTCCTAAGTTAACATGGTCTTTCTAAGGTGATACCAAGTTTTATTGTGATCATCAGGTTTACTGCACTCATATATAAGATGTCTTCAGGGATTGTTAAGGTGTGAAAGGCTTTTGGCTTCTAAGCTAAATTGTTCTAAAAATTGGCTAATTTAGTTCTTATGTGTGATTTTTCACAGTTTTTGATATTTTATATCAGGTGTGAATTTCACTGCTTTTCTTATGCTTATCTACTATCTCCATCATTCGCTGACACTTGAAATCACTAGCCCTGACCTATTACAGTTAAAAATGATCAGATAAGTTCATCAGAATTGTGTCTTAATAAAAATAACTGCTCACTTTGAAGGTATAAGAGGTTGTCCTATGAGAAAAGTGCATGAGTTTTATTTTGTAGGCTTTATGATATCCTTTTGCTCTGTCTCAGGTTATTTCCCAGATCTCAACTTTCTATTGCAAGTGACCATTAGATAGCTAAGCCGGTTTTACTCTAGTAAAACAAGTCTTTCCTATGATTGAAGTCACCCCTTACACTGACATTCATCTTTAATATCTTAGACTTCAAAACTTGCTTGTGTTGGCATGGTTTCTGACACATAGTAAGCATGTAATAAATACTTGTTCTCTCCCTCCCTCCTCCATCGCTCTCTTCAGGGAGCCTTGTCCTTCCTTCCTTCTTCCTCTTTTCTTCCTTTCTCCCTCTTTCCTTCCCTCCCCCCCCTCCCTCCCTCTCTCTCCCTCCTTCCTCTCTTTCTTCCTTCCCTTCCTTCCCCTTCCTTCTTCCCCTCCCCCTCCCTCTCTTCCTCCCTCTCTTCCTCCTCTCTTCCTTCCTTCCTTATTTCCTTCCATTATAGAAAAAATATGACCCAAGGCCCTGCTGTCACTAAAACTGGGTTGGTATAATTAGAATTACACATTTAGTGGAAGGAATCTGTTAGGATAAGGATATCTATCTAGGGAATCTTAAAGTTAAACACGATGCCTATAAGTAAATATTGTTACTGACTAACTTATCTCTATGGGAAATTCAAGCCTGATGATTCACAATGAAAACCAAGAGAGTTTTAAATCTTGATTTTTACTTTTTCGTTGTTCTGTTAATTCCGTGGTTGATGAAAGTCCATAATCATCTAAATTACAATGTTCCTTAGTGCCCTATTCAGAGACAAAGTAAATTCTCTTGTGTCCCTCAATTAATAAATGACAAACTAATAAGCTTACAAGTCTTTCACCCCCCTCTCCCCTTCCTTCCTTCCTTCCTTCTTCCTTCCTTCTTTCCTTTCTTCCTCTCTTCCTTCTGCCCTCCCTCCCTCCATCCTTTCCTTTCTCCCTCCCTCCCTTCCTTCCTTCCTTCCTTCCTTCCTTCCTCCTTCCTTCCTTCCCTCCCTCCTTCCTTCATTTCCTCTCTCTATCCTTCCTTCCCTCCCTCCCTTCCTTCCTGAATGGATCTATGACTTCAACTGGTGCTCCTGCTGAGAAAATACCAATGCTGATAAATACTTGCTCTATAGATTACACTTTTTTGTTGCTCATGGTTAGGCCGAGCTAATACAATAAAAATGACAATTTTACCTAAATTACTCTATCTATTCAGTGCCATACCAATCGAACTACCAAAAAATTATTTTACTGAGCTGGACAAAATAATAACAAAATTCATTTGGAAAAACAAGAGGTCTAGAGTATCTAGGGTATTAATGAAAAGACATGCTAGAGAACGTGGCTTAGCCACACCAGATATTAAACTGTACTACGAGCAGCAGTCATCAAAACTGCCTGGTACTGGTTAAGAAACAGGGGTGTGGATCAGTGGAGTAGGATAGGTACACAAGTAGGAGAAATCAACAAGTTTAGCAATCTACTCTTAGATTACACTTCTAAAGTGTTGCTTGGAACACACACAACACACATACACAAAA
The DNA here is from genome assembly GCF_011100635.1 of Trichosurus vulpecula. Classification (NCBI taxonomy): domain Eukaryota; kingdom Metazoa; phylum Chordata; class Mammalia; order Diprotodontia; family Phalangeridae; genus Trichosurus; species Trichosurus vulpecula. Next base: position 153,156,171 of record NC_050579.1, on the reverse strand, counting down.
TAAATGCAAGGTAACGGGAGGCACTAAAAGCAAGTTGGAAATATGCATGGAATGGAAACAGTTTTCCACACTTACAATACAAATATAATAATACTTTTGAATGTATCCCCCACCCCACCCATGACTTGACAGAGCAGAGCGGGATGAGGAATGATATATTTGTTTCACATCAGAAGAGTTAGTATAAGAAATGATGAAAGGATGTTGCTGGGCACCTGAAAATACAACTTTGTCATATGGAGAAAGACAATTTGACCTGGGAGTCAGGATGACTGGATTCTGACTCTAATCTTCATTCCACCATTAGCTAACTGTGTGAACTAAAAGCAAAGAAGTAAACCTCTCCAAGTCTCAATTTTATTCTGTTTGATTTCTGTAAAATGAAGGAATTGAATCATAAGATCCCAGAAGTCCCCTCTACCTTTTAACTTTACTTTTTAAAAATTGAATTCAATTCTAAGTAAAAAAGCAACAAATTGAGGAATAATTTACAAACATTCAAGATTAAATACTGGAATAGGTAACTTGGGGAGGGTATAGTCTCTTAGTTACTTAGAAGTTTTTGGACACAAGATATTTTCTCTCCTATTTATTCAGATTTAAACAAATATTCTTGCATAGTCCACGTGATAGTTTGCTTCATTTACCTATACTTTCTTATAAGAGAGGGTTTTGGGGAGGGGGAAGGCTACTGAAGTAGCATTCATGTAAAGAAATCAATTAAAACTTATGATGAAAGCTAGGAGGATGAGCAAGATAGCCTTTAAAAAATCTTTTGCTCCTGAGTTTCTCACTGTTTCACTGATTTTAATCTCATGCTTATTTTGAAGTTTATTGAAGCCAGTGGAATCTAGCTAAGCGTATTATCATTATTATAATTATTATACAAAACTGATGTTAATTAGCTGGAAAAGTGTCAGGATATGTAATGGGCTAGATTGCACCCCTGAGAAGGGAGTAAATTGCTACAGTTGTAGAGGTGCATTAACTCTTCCAGTCCATTAGGAACCAAAGAATGAATGATTCAAGAGAAAGGCTTTACAGCACCCTGGAAAGGGGCACGTAATGGATTTGTCCATAAAGAGAAGCCATCTCTCATAGGTGAAGGTAAGCAACTCCTTAACATTTTGTATGTTTCTTCTTTATTCCCTTTTCCTCTGTGACAACATATTTTAAGATGAGGAAACATAGCAGTAATAACATGAGCATAGGACTGGGTGCCAGGCCTACTTTCTCCTTAGAAACATGACTCTAAGGTTAACCCAAGGGGAGAACAGCCATGTACCCAGAGTCACAGTGACAGAAGATGAAACTAGTGGTCTTCTTAATCTCTCAGAATTGTTAAGTAGATTCCTTCACCAGTGCTTCATGAGAACAAGTGCTGTTTCCTCTAGGCTCTGAACTCAACATCCAGAGTTTATTCTCTCCAATCAATCTCCTACATAGCTGCTAAAATGAGCTTCCAAAAACCAAATAAGACCATGTCCTTTCCCTGCTCAGAAAAAAGCACCCTGAATTACTGCTTATTTCCAATCTCTAGAATATAATACAAACACCATAGCCTAACATTTAAAGCTTCTCCTCAATCTGGTCCTCCCTGCCTTTCCTGCCTCATTCCCTTATCCTTCTACTCTTGTATTCTGTGTTTCAGCTAAAAATGGGTTATTGACTGGTTCCATGACCTCAAAACGCCATATTGTGCCTTTGTAGGTTTGTACAATCTGGCCTCCCAGGCCTGTAATGTGTACCCTCCACATCTCCAGTCACTTTGTCCAAGTATCCCTCGTCCTGCAACTTTTGCCGCATATATTCTCCAAGCACACCTATTACAGATATCCTTCCATCAAAGTTGTAAATATGAACATGTGTTCATTCTTCATGTTTTCTAACTTTTTGTAATTTCTTTCTGTAGGGGTAAGACCATCATTAGACACTTGCATTGAATGAAATGTTAACAAACTTGGAACACATCGAAAAAGAGAATTCTTCTTTATATCCCCAATATAAGAGCTATTCAGTAAGACTGGGTTCATTGTGTGGTAAACAAAGTTATGATTCATTAACTATGCTATGTAACAATCCAACAACAAAATGACACTCTACAAGGCACCCATTAACACACTGAAGCACATAAATCACCAGCCATGGGACTTAAGGCTTAACCACTTGACAAAACAGCTGGTTTTTTGCAGTTCAAATAATGAACAGACAAAACAGCTGAAGTCAATTAGTGAGTACAAATCCATGCCCTGAAAAAGCAGGAAGACTTGAATGGTTGGTTCTGTGGGCCAGATATGCTGTCACTCAGATCCTCCTGAGAAAGTGCCTTTAACAAAAAACCGAGTTAAACATTAACCCTTGTCTGTGCTGGGCTCTCTCCCAGAAAGACTGACTCTTAAAGCCCCAAAGCCTGGACAATAGCAACAAAATCAGTATGTTTATCGAAATCCAGTAGCCTTGGGAACAGTCATGTGCACTATTTGTATGCTCTTAGAATTTCCTTAACGTTCAGGAATATTAACACATTTGATTCCAGAGGAAGGCAGACGGTCTGATTGTTTGCCTCAGACTGGAGTAGACCTGAGAATAAATGAATTAATTAAGGAATGAAAAAAATGCGCAAAGCACCAGGATTTGAAAATATGTTAAGAAAGTGAGATTTGATTCAATAACCATATCCTATTGAGAATGGAGAGAAACCATCCCAGCCCAGAGCTGGAAAGTGCTGAAAAATAGAAAACCAATACCAATAGTCATCATCCATCAAAATTTGTGATAAATCTGGGGGAACCTCTAGGAGACAGAATGGGCATTTTCATACCGTGGTATAAGGGACAGTCTGGCCTACTTCCTTAATAAACTGTATAGGCAATTAACCTAATTGGTCCTCAAACTTCCTTCGAAATTCAAATAAAATTAGGGCTGTGCAAAGCAGCCATGTGTGAAATAGTGAGCAAGAAGAGGAAAGGATACGAAGAGAATTTGAGTGGTGATGAAGTATCATTTCTCACCTGGCTATGTTCTTTTGAGACTTTGCTGACTGACTTCTCCACTAAGGCCCAGGATGTTATTATGGTGTTTCATCCCATCACTACCTCTTCCTCTTTGACTAAAGGGTGTGGCCATGTACTGGAAACTTTATTTAAGGAGAGAACTAGCTCTGTGGCTCAGTGGCTAGGGCTCCAGGCCTCTATGGCACTCCAGTATCTTTGCCAAGAAAACTGCCAATGGGCTCACAAAGAACTAGACATGACTGAAAATGACTCAACAACAACAAAACATTTCAGATACTCATTATTCACCTGGCTGCATTACTTTGGGACTTCTCTACCATGCCCCTGAGTGGAGCACCTTCTCTGAATCCCTTTCTTCCTCCCACCCAGCTTCCTTTAGTGTTTTGGCTTCCCCCATAAGATTGTAAGCTCCTTTAGGGCAGGGACTATTTTTTTTCTGTATTTTTATCCTCAATGCTTAGCATAGTGCCTGGAACATAGTAGGTTCTTAGTAAATACTTATCAACTACTGACCTAGATTAAGGAGTGAAAGATGGCTGCAGTTTTTGTAAAATAGTAGGGCAGAAGATGCAGGAATGTGGGTGGGAACACCCAGGGTAGGAGTTCTGGGCATGGGTGGTTTGACTTCTCTAGGACACTAGTTGTAAAGTCCCTTCAAGCTCTTAACCTGTGATTTTATGAACTTCTTAACAACTGTTGACTGCAATAAGCCCATTCAGAATAGAAGGGTAGTCCTAGGGATTACAGTGGTGCTCTTATGGATCACTTTGTAAGTGCAATAAAATCCCAGATACCTGTCAGTATGGCAGGAAGCATTGGTACATAAAATGCAAAATGGAAATTATCACCTATAGTAGTTGTTTCAACTAGACGTCTGTATATTCCCTCTCCTGCTTTTGCACAATATGTCCCCATGATTAGAATACCCTCTCTATATTAATTTTGTTCTAACAAATAAACCTCCTTCATAACCTGACCCTCTCCTATCTTATACCTTACTCTCTCCATTGACACTAGAGCCTTCTTGCTTTTCCTTAAACAAGATACCTTGTCTTCCATCTCTGAATTTTCACTGGCTGTTCTCCATGCCTGAATTTTCTCCTCATTTCTACCTCCTGGATTCCCAGAATTTCTTCAACTCTCAGATGAATCCAACTATCTAAAAGACCTTTTCCAGATACTTGTTAGTTCTGATGACTTTCTTCTGTTATTTATTTCAAATATATCCTGCATATAGCTTTTTTATTATATAGTTTGTATGTTGTCTCCCTCATTAGACTGGCAGCTTCATGAGAGCAAGGAGGCTGTCTTTTGCCTTTCTTTGTGTCGCCATTACTTAGCCTAGTATCTAGTATGGTACGTACTCAATTTTTGACTGGCTGACTGACTGACCCTTCCTCCTCTGTGATAGCTTAATTGACTGTTGAGATATCCATCCTGCATAATGCCAGCTTCTCAGCGCAAACAATGAATAGGCACCATGATGAGGTGGATAGCAGTTGGATTTGCCATTAGAAAATATGGGTTCAAATCTTCCTCAGAAATTTACTATGTGACACTACGGCATCACTTAATCTTTCTCTGTGCCACAGTTTCTTTATCTGTACAATGAAGGCATTGAATTCAGTTGCCTTTAAATTCCCTTTCAGCTCTAAATCTGTGATTCTCTTACTACCAAGAGATTTTGAAGGGGAGAGGTTTCCCTATGGCTTAAGAAGACTCCTCAGAAAAGGTAGAACTTGATTGGGCCTTGAATGATGGGTAGGATTCAGATGGACAGAGTGGATTAGAGAATATATTCCAGGTAAATTAAAAGGCATGAGCAAAGGTGAGGAAGAAGGAAATCCCAAGTTTTATTCAAGGAATAATGAGTAAACAAATTGGCCTACATGAGTTACAAGGATGATAAGTTTGGAAAGACAGACTGTCTAAATTGTGCAGGACTTGAAATGTTAGACCAGGGAGTTTGAACTTTACTCTGTAGACAATGGAGTGTGACTGAATATTTATGAGCAATGAGTCAAGAAAAGGAATTTCAAAATTATGTGTAGGAATCCATCTTTGCTCCTCTGCTATTTAACACTGTTTAATTAGTGAGTTGGGTAAAGGTAGAGATGGCATTCTTATCAAATTTGCAGATTTTTTAAACTGGGAAGGGGTCTTTTAGATAAAAAGTCTCCAAAACTGTTTGACAGTTAAGAAAATACAATAAAACCCAAGAAGATATATGTAAAGCCTTATACTAGCATTAAAATATGACTCATAAATACAACATGGGAGAGGTATGGGTACGTGGTTGACATATATGTTTATTAGTTTGTTGATAGGATTGAATCAGGGAGAAACTGGATAGAAGGCTCTTAAAATGGCCCAGACATTCTCAGGCTTGGGTGCCTGAGAAGCTTCTTTTTCTGTTTTTGTGTAGTTTAGTAAGTGGCCATCTTGACTGTACCTGAAACTCTCCAAAGAGGGAACCTACTACTTCTGATCTGAGACCAAATCTATCCTTACATTTCATTTTTTAATTTTTTAGGTTCACTAAATTAATTTAAAAAATCATAAAACGTTTCTTTCAAATGGCATTACATTCTGCACACTGCTCTGAATGGATGCCAGGGACATATGGACTATTGTTGCTCTTTCTCCCTTGTCCCAACCTCCCCCTGTCCCACCCTCCCTCCTGTCCCACCTTCCCCCCACCTCCACCAAAAAAAATTACAGTGACCACAAAGCAAGGTGTTCACAATAGTTACAGGAGGGGAAAAATTATTACTATTTTTTACTATCAACTATGAACAAAAATAAAACTCACTCTTTCTGCTGCTGTTCAAAATTTCAACATTAGCTTTGCATACCCTTCCCCCGCCCCTTGTTTGTAAGGAACTAAAACATTACATCTGGTGAATAGCAAAGAGTTTTCTACACCTCAAATGCAGAACACCTATGAAGCAGAAGAATGTTGGCTTTTTAAACAGAAGCAGATAGAAAAAAAAAAGCTGCAGGACTCCTTCAGTTCTTCACTAGTTTTAGAAAAACTTTCCAGAGTACTGCTTCATACTGTTTGGCAGTAAATACTATGCATTCTTCATATGGTCCTGTGTTCCTGTAATGGTAATAATTCAATCCTCAGATCCTTCCAAAGGCTCATCAATTTTGATTGATGCTCCAGATTCATGACGTATTTGTTTGATTCACTGACCACCTTTGCCAATAATAGATTCAGCCAAATCTTTGGGAATAGTTACTTGTGTTGTAAAAATGGGTCCACCAAAATCATATGACCCCAGCCCCCTGCATAGGAATAATCATATCCAGAACCACCCAAAAACTCATGGCATTCAATCTGTGGTTCATGAGCCATCTGTCATTCAGAAGGATCCATGTATCTATTGCAGAGTCCCAAGTCTCATCAGCATTACAACCAACCCATGACATCATAATGGTCACTGGGTCTTCCTCTTCTGTCATAAGCCATATGATCTCTTCCTCTAAGTGGTGGTGGTGGAGGAAGAGGAAGATTTCAAGTTCTGCTACCACCCCTGTCACCATGTAAGGGAGGAGGTGGTGGGAGTCCTCTGGGAGGGCTCACGTCATCATAATATCTTCTAGATGAGAGCATAGGAGGTCCACCATGACCTAGCAGCATTCTATCAAAGCCTCCTCTTCCAAGCATTGGAAATCCTACAGGGCATCCTCTTCAATCATCAAACATCATTGTGAAACTACCATAGTTAAGGTTTCATCATAGAAATTGGGATCATAGGGTTATATGTGCTTTGATGGGAGACTCAGATATAAGATCCCTATCAGACTTTCCCCCAATAAGAACAACTCTATCCATGGAATGAGGACAGTATTCCTGGAAAAGCTTGATAGGTGTCTGAGTGTTCTCTTGAAGTTCTTTGATTTTATCACCTTTGACCCAATAATTCCTCCTGCCAGACTCTGGTGAATCAACAGTCTTAACTCGCAGTCAAAGTCTCTGCCTTTATAGTGCTGGTAATTTAAGCATTCCACAGCATCAGATTCCAGCGGGAGCTGGCTGGTTGCAGTGGATGATGGTAACTGCAGGCCCTCTTCCAAGGTAGGGATGATTTTCTTCAGAATTTCTCCAATTGCTTCAGTATCTGCATGATACTCAATATGCCCTTGGGGCCACTGCTGTCTGGGACTGAAACACTGGCATTGTAGTGTCTATGGATTTTTTGCTTCCTTTCCCAATCACTGCTCCAGCATTCTTGCTTAGAAGCAAAATATGCAGTTCAACCATCTCATCAGTGTTTCTAGATCTTTTAGTTTGTTTTTTTAGAGGGGGGAAGGCAGGGCGATTGCGGTTAAGTGACTCGCCCAAGGTCACACAGATAGTAAGTGTCAAATGTCTGAGGCTGGATTTGAACTCAGGTCCACCTGACTCCACTCTACTCACTGCACCACCTAGCTGCCCTGTTTCTAGATCTTTTAAAGGCCTGCTCCTCCTCCATATCTTCAGCAGGGTACTTATCAAATTCATCATTGGTTTCAGTATTGGAGAAGGTTTCTTCTGGCTGTTCAGTCTCCAATTTCTCAGATTAAATGAGTAGACAATCACACAAGGCTGCTTCTCTTCTATACCACCTCTGCCCATTGGTCCGAGCTAAACAGAGAGTGAGTGCAGGCCCCTCGCTCCTCTCCCCCACTGACTTTCTTTAAACTATCAGCCAGATCTTCTACAGAAGGAAACTGACTTTAGTGAGCACAGGGTTTGGTCCAGGATTTACTTCTTATAGAATAAGAAGTAAACTAGGTTTAAGTTCTCTCTCTCTCTCTCTCTCTCTCTCTCTCTTCTCTCTCTCTATCTCTCTCTCCTCCTCTCTCCTCTTCTCTCCTCCTCTTCTCTCTCTCTCTCTCTCTGTCTCCCTGTCTCTCCCGTCTCTCCATGTCTCTGTCTCTCCTCTTCTGTCTCTCCATATCTCTGTCTCTCTCAGTCTCCCTCTCCTCTGATGCATTAATGGATTAATGTTGTCCCAAGATCCATGATTTTGATGTTGTTAGAGGAAAAGCAGGTCTGGGCATAAAACCTTGTGTTTTGGTTTCCCTTGAAAGGAAGAGAGATGATCAAAATAACTTCCTCCAAGTGTCTCTGGCAAGGCTATGATGTTTTTCAATAGTTAGCTGTTTTTATTCTCACTCTTATTATCTATGAAGTCATTTTAAGAGGCAGTAGCATGCTTTAGAAGTTCATGAAATTTGTATTCAATGAGGTAATGAGTCTGATTATCTGACATGCATCTGAAGCTGGAATTTAATAAACCCATATTGGAACATCCTCAGTAGATTACCCAATATCTTTCTCTCCCAAGAGATCAGGTCAAGGAAAATCTCCTTTTATGGTTTCACAAAGTGTACTGTTGCTTAGGATAATAGCTGATACATAGTAAGTGCTGAGAAGTACTCGTTAAGTTGAATTTGTTATGGAGCTGGATCAGGAGTGTTTGGCTGAGTCTATACACAATCATGCATATATATGTGTGTATACATATGACACACATACGTATGTGCATACACGTATGCATATACGCACACATAGACACACAGTGTATTGTATATTATGATAAAATAAAAAGTACATTAGGTATGTTATAAATAATGAATTAGACATAAGTATATATCTATATTTGTATCTATCTACTCTGGTTTTAATGCTTATATCAGGGTAGGCCTATATATATATATAATATATATATATAATAATATATATATGTGTGTGTGTGGTGTGGGTGTGTGTGTGTGGTGTGTGCGCGTATGTCTACATACATATACATGCATATTTATGTGTCTATGTGTGTATGCATATTACACACACACACACACACACACCACACACACACACTCTATTATGTTAATAACGAAATGGCATTGACCACCATCTGATTCTAATGTCAAGACCTGGAATCTGTTTCAAGGATAATATTTTGAGATCCATTTTATTGGATTTATCCAAACTTCATTTTTCATCTGCCTTGCTTTGATTTGATATCCCATAGAGGGATCAGTTAGATCTCTCCTTTCCTTTCTATTCCTTTTATCTCTTCTGTGCCTGATTTAATTGTACTGCAAAGAAAAGCATGCAAGAGTCCGCTAGTGGATTTTCACCTAAGAAACACAAACTGAGGTGGGATCTGCCCGTTGTAATGGGGTATGTTTCATAATTTTCTAGATTTGAAATGCAATTAGCAAAACTGTATGTTTTAAGTTAAAATATAAAGATAGAGCTGAAAAAGATATCATTGTACGTAGGTATGAAAGAGTGGAATCACCACAATAGAACCTCAAAATTTAAACCTAAAAACATTTTTTTTAAAAAAATAAACATTCTATAGATGTCTTTAACAATCATCTTCATCTCCTAACAGATCCCTGAGAACCATCCATTATCATATTTTTAAAAAGGAAAAATAAAACCTAGTAACTGACACATGTACCAAGTACAACATTAAATGCAGTGCTCACATCCAGAGTGCCCTCACCTCTACAAAGAGTGGAAGAAGTTTCATTCTCATGTCTTTTAGGGAAACTGACTTTGCCCATTATAAATTTATGATTCACCTTTGGTTTTCGTTGTTTCCATTGATATTATTGTAGTCTTTGTAATATGATTTCCTGGTTCTGCACATTTCACTTTGCATCAGTTCATATTTTTATTTTAATTAATTAATTTATTTAACATATTTAGTTTTCAGCATTGATTTTCACAAGAGTTTGAATTACAATTTTCTCCCCATTTCTACCCTCCCCCCCACTCCAAGAGCGTATATTCTGGTTGCCCTGTTCCCCAGTCAGCCCTCCCCTCTGTCACCCACTCCCTTCCCATCCCCTTTTCCCTTCCTTTCTTGTAGGGCAAGATAAATTTCTACACCCCATTGCCTGTATCTTATTTTCAAGTTGCATGCAAAAACTTTTTTTTTGTTTTTGAACATCTGTTTTTAAAACTTTGAGTTCCAAATTTTCTCCCCTCTTCCCTTCCCACCCACCCTCCTTAAGAAGTCAAGCAATTCAACATATGCCACATGTGTATCATTATGTATAATCCTTCCACAATACTGTTGTGGAAGACTAACTATATTTTGCTCCTTCCCAACCCATCCCCCTTTATTGAATTTTCTCCCTTGACCCTGTCCCCTTTGAAGTATTGTTTTTGACTACCTCCACCCCCATCACCCTCCCTCCATCATCCCCCCTTTTTATCTTCTTCCCTCTTCTTTCCTGTGGGGTAAGATTCCCAATTGGGTATGTATGGTATTCCCTCCTTAGGCCAAATCTTATGAGAGCAATGTTTCATTCCCTTCCCCCTCCATGCCCCCTCTCCCTCCTCCCACAGAAATGCTTCCTCTTGCCACCTTTATGCGAGATAATCCACCCATTCTATCTCTCCTTATCTCCCCTCTCAGTATGTTCTCTTCATCCCTTAATTTCATTTTATTTCTTTTAGATATCTTCCCTTATCTTCAACTCACCCTGTCTCTCTCTCCTCCCTCCCTCTCTCTCTTATATACATATATATACATATAGATATACATATAGATATATACATACATACATACACATTCACCATATATACATAAACATATGTATGCATATTCCCTTCAGCTACCCTAATACTGAGGTCTCATGAATCATACACATCATTTCTATGTAGGAAGGTCAACAAACAGTTCACCTTTAGTAAGTCCCTTGCATTTCTTTTTCTTTTCTTTTTCTTGATTACCTTTTCATTCTTCTCTTGATTCTTGTTTGAAAGTCAAATTTTCTATTCAGTTCTGGTATTTTCATTGAGAAAGCTTGAAAGTCCTCTATTTTATTGAAATCCATATTTTGCCTTGGAGCATGATACTCAGTTTTGCTGGTTAGGTGATTCTAGGTTTTAATCCTAGCTCCATTGACCTCAGAATATCGCATTCCAAGCCCTTGATCTTTAATGTAGAGGCTGCCAGATCTTGGGTTATTTTGATTGGGTTTCCACAATACTCAAATTGTTTCTATCTGGCTGCTTGCTGTATTTTCTCGTTGATCGGGAGCTCTGGAATTTGGCGACAATATTCCTGGGAGATTACTTTTTGGGATCTATTTGAGGAGGCGATCAATGGATTCTTTCAATTTCTATTTTGCCCTGTGGCTCTAGAATATCAGGGCAGTTCTCCTTGATAATTTCTTGAAAGATGATATCTAGGCTCTTTTTTTGATCATGGCTTTCAGGTAGTCCAATAATTTTTAAATTATCTCTCCTGGATCTATTTCCAGGTCAGTGGTTTTCCAATGAGATATTTCACACTGTATTCCATTTTTTCATTCCTTTGGTTCTGTTTATAATATCTGATTTCTCATAAAGTCACTAGCTTCCACTTGCTCCAATCTAATTTTAAAGTAGATTTTCTTCAGTGGTCTTTTGGACCTCCTTTTCCATTTGGCTAATTCTGCCTTTCAAGGCATTCTTCTCCTCATTGGCTTTTTGGAGCTCTTTTGCCATTTGAGTTAGTCTTTTTTAAAGTGTTGTTTCTTCAGTGCATTTTTCAGTATTTTTTTGGGGTCTCCTTTAGCAAGTCATCGACTTGTTTTTCATGGTTTTCTCACATCCTTCTCATTTCTCTTCCCAATTTTTCCTCTACTTCTCTAACTTGCTTTTCCAAATCCTTTTGAGCTCTTCCATGACCTGGGACCAGTTCATGTTTTTCTTGGAGGCTTGTTGTAGGCTCTTGCACTTTGTTGACTTCTTTAGGCTGTATGTTTTGGTTTCTTTGTCACCAAAGAAAGAATGCAAAGTCTGAGACTGAATCTGGGTGTGTTTTCGCTGCCTGGCCATATTCCCAACCAACTAACTTGACCCTTGAGTTTTTCAGTGGGGTATGACTGCTTGTAGACTACGAGTTCTATGTTGCACTTTGGGGGAGGTGCCGGCTCTGCCACACCAGCACTGCTCCTTCCCACAAGAACCCCCAACCCGACTGGGCTTAGATCTTCAGGGGCTGTGCACTCCTGCTCTGATCCCCACTTAATTCCTCCCACCAGGTGGGCCTGGGGCCGAAAGCAACAACAGCTGTAACTGCCCCACCTCGCTGCCCCTGGGGCTGGAAGCGAACCATGAACTCCTTCTACTCCACAGCTTTTCCACTAATCTTCTCCACAGTCTTTGGTGTTTGTGGGGAGAAGCCTGGTAACTACCGCAGCTCACTGATTCAGGGCGCTAGGGACCCTCCGCCTGGCTCCTGGTCTCTTTGGTCCACGCAGCTCAGGTTGGCTCTGCTTCACTCCGTTCCCAGCCAGCTCCGTGTGGGATAGACCTCACCCAGAGACCATCCAGGCTGTCCTGGGCTGGAGCCCTGCTTCCCTCTGCTGTTTCTGGGGTTCTGCCGTTCTAGAATTGGTTCAGAGCCATTTTTATAGGTTTTTGGAGGGACTCGGTATGGAGCTCACGCTAGTCCCTGCTTACCAGCCGCCATCTTGGCTCGAACTGCATCAGTTCATATAAGTCTTCCCATGCCACCCTCATTCTTCATATTCATTGTTTCTTACACAGCAGTACTATTCTATCACATTCATGATCACTATTTGTTTAGCCATTTTCTGCTTCTGTATACCTATTTTGTTTCTACTTTCTTATTACAAAAAGTGCTCTTATCAATATTTGGCTTATGTTGAGCCTTTCTTTTTATCTCTGACTTCTTGAAGTATGTATGCATGGCAACTGGACCTTGTATAGGGGAAAGAATGCTTAAGTTGGGAAGTTGGCACTAGCTTAGGAAGCTGAAGAAGTCATTCTGTCTAACTTCCCATTAGGCTACTACCAACTTCTCAACTTAAGGATTCTTTTCTATATACAACCAGAAGAACTCTTATTAACAAAAATAACCTACCACTGTCTGACATTGTATCATTTCTAAAAGTGTGCTTTTCCTAGAAAGATAGGTAGTCTATATAGAGGAAACCACCATGGACTTATCTCTGGGTGAATATGGCGACTCCAGTCAAATTCATTGTACTGACTCCTAGTGGAAATGATCATTCTGATAAAGTTCCATCAAGTTCTATTTTTATGCTACTATAAACCATAGTTCTTTGGTTTCTGGCCCAATTCCTTTTCCTTACTTGATACAATCTTCCATTTCTACATCTGTTAAATTTCCAGATTATTTCAAGGCATTCCCCATTATCCATGAGCCTGCTTGGTATTAAAATTGAAACTTGGGAATTCCTTGAATAGTGCAATGATTAATTAGCTTTTCCAGTCAAGCTAAGAAAGATGATCTTCTGTTACACTCAGCTGGCAACAATAAATATTTATTGAATTGAATTGTCAGAATATGAATTTCCACCTAGCTACAGTTTAATTATATCTAAGTGTATTAGCTACACCTAAAGGATGTTCGATATGTGTGTATATGTATATATGTAAATGTATGCATGTAGTGTGTGTGTGTGTGTGTGTGTGTGGTGTGTGTGTGTATATATATTATATATATATATATATATATATATGCTTGTGTATGTGTGTATGTATGTATGTATAAGCCCTTCTGATTCTGGTTAAGGTGTGTTACTCAAACATTCTTTAGATAGCATCAATTAGGTCTCATTTCAAAAAGATGTCTCCAACATACTTCAATATTTTTATGGGTTTACTTTCCCAAGGATCCTCATATCACCGATCTAGACCTGGAAGAGACCTATCATTTAAGCCTATCATTTTACAGATGAGGAACCTAAGTCCTAGAGCAGAAAATTGACTTTTCAGAGCTCATATGATCTAGAAATTTTGCCAATGTACCATGCTAGTTTTCCAGTTGAAAGTCATTCCAGTTGTTCACTGATTTGTTCCCACTGGGCACTCAGAACATCTATACAAATAACATAAGAGCACTAAGCACCACTGTTGCTTGCTACCTGAGTGACCTTGGGCAAGTCATTTCACTTTTCTCTAGCCCCTGTTCTTTAATCTATAAAATGAAGGAGTTGGATTAAAATGCTTCTGACGTCCTTAGTAGTTCTAAAACTATGACCATGGGCATCTGTCCTAAGAGCCCAACAATACCCACTGTGGGTGAATCAACACCCTGAGTACATTACCAAGAATACATACCCTAAGGACATTATATTAACTAGGTTATTAAATAATATTATTATCATTTTTCATTCTCTTCTAAATTGATATTACCACAATATTTAGAACACTTAGTATATAATATAAAGAAGATGCTTCTTTGTTGTCCTGCATTTTTCCTAGTTCTTTGTTAATCTTTTAAAAAAATATACTTTGAACCTATTTTGTATACTTATCCTTATACTTTATGTGGGTTTTTAGAAATAGAGTAATTCAGTAAGTTTAGGCAAACTAAATACATTTAAATGATAGATAACTGAAAACAGAAATTTAAATATAATAAAAATTCTAATATAAATTAGCTACCTCCATGCTGTCTTCAACAAAAATTTTATTCCATACTGTATTATGGTATGAAGATCTCCTTCATATGCTACTTTTTTTGTTTAACTTCTCTTTTATTATTGTAAACTTGACACACATTAACCAACACAAACCAATCTGTATACAAAGAATAGAAAAAAAGAAGCATGTATAAGAATCTTTTAGTCTCTTTTGCATAGCTTTTTTTAAAAAAGCAGATAGTAAATTTAACATTATAATTTCCACACACAACCTTCTGAACTTCCTTCTACTTGCTTCTATGTAATTAAATATTTTACTGACTTTTTCTCTTCTTTTGGTCATAACTGTCACTACCTACATATCCTCATATAAACTACTCTCTCCCCCCACCCGATTAGAAGCCTCCCTTGTCCAAATAAGTTTAACCATGGGATTATAGATCCAGAACTGGAAGGGCCTTTAGAAACCATATTTTTCAACCCTTTCATCTTTCAGATTTTCAGATTCAGATCATTTTTCGAAAGAAACTGAGGCCCAGAGAGAATAAGTAATTTTCCTGATGTACACAGATTGTGACAGAGTTGAGATTTGAGCCCACATCCTTCAAATCTTGTACACTTTTTGCTACACCAAATTGCTTTTTCTGTTTCATGAAAGAAAGTTAAACCCATAAATTGGCCATGTCTGAAAACATATGTTTTATTCTGTACTTCTAGTGATATTGGGATACTGAAGACCATACCAGTGGAGTGCAAATTCTATCCAGTCTAACCAAGCTTAAGAGGCTCCAACTATGGGTCTAACAATAGCCCCATATAGTTTGTTATCCGAGGACCAATTTAGCTAAATTGTGAGAGACTTATCTCTAGCTTGCCTGCAAATTGGTGAATTTTTCAGTCTCAACAACTCATGAAGATGGTCTGCTAAAACTTAAGTGTCATCTGAACTGGTGGAAGGAATCAACAAGATGGTAAAATCACAGATTTTTCAATTATTTAAATGCATTGGCATTATTTATATAGGTGAAAAATCCCTGTACTAGGCTATGCCCTCCATGAGGGCAAGACAGGGTCATTATTAATCTTTATGCATCATCCAACATGGAGAGCTGTGCTTTCTTTGCTCAGAGTAATTACTTGGCTAGTGTCTTCACTTCTGAAGTCACTACTCTGTGCTTATTTTGCATGTACTGATTTGTATATGTTGTCTGCCCCATTAGAATACATGCTTCCTGACAGCAGAAATTGTTTGGCAGAATTTATTTGAAAATCCATTTGGTTCTATTTCCCCCTCTAGGGATTCTTTTTTTGGTTTGTTTATTTCTTTTAAGAGAGGGTTATCAAATATTTTTTTCCTCTTCTGTAAAGTTGGGCAGCTTTAATTTTCATCCCATTTAAATGGTCATTTTAATTGGCATGTAATTGGACAAACAATCTCTAATAATTACTTTAGTTTCATCTACATTGGTTGTGCATTTACCCTTTTCATCTTTTTAAAAATCAACTTAACCGATGTTTTTCTGTTTATTTTTTCATAAAGTCAACTCCTAATTTTATTTATTAGTTCAATATATACATTTTTCAATTTTATTAGTCTTTTCTTGATTTTCAGGATTTCCATTCTGGTTTAATTGGAGACTTTAAATTTGTTCTTTTTCTAGTTTTTTTTTAGCTGCATACCCAAAATTCTGTTCTTTTATTGATAGATCCATTTAGAGATACACATTTTATCCATGTACTGCTTTGACTGACTACCTCAGATAAATTTTTGTATATTGCCTCTGTTGTCTAATGACATTATTAATTCTTTCTATGATTTGTTCTCTAAACCAATCATTCTTTAGAATTTGTTTCCACTTAATTTTCAACTTATTTTTCAAAAGCCCTCTATTGAATGTGATTTTATTGAATTATGGCTTAAAAGGGTTCATTTAACATTTATACTTTTCTGAATATTTTTGTGTGAAGCTTTTATGCTCAAAGACATGGTCAATTTTTGCAAATGTGTCATATAAAGCTGAGAAATAGATATACTCTTTTTTATTCCCATTCAATATTCTTTAGAGGTATACCATATCTAACTTTTCTAAAATACTGCTCCTCTCCTCAGGGTCTTTCTCATTTATTTGTGATTAGATTTTATGACTCCGAGAGAGGAAAGCAGAGGTCCCCCACTAGTGCTGTTTTACTTTCTATTATCTCCTGTAATTTATTTAACTGTTCCTTCAAGAATTTTGATGACATGTCATTTGGTGCATATGTTTATTATTGATATTAATTTAGTATCATTGCAACTTCTAGGAAAATGTATTTTCCCTGAATATATCTTTTAATTAGGTCTCCTTTTTCCTTTGCCTTTGTCTGAGATCATGATTGCTACCTTGCCTTTTTTACTTCAACTGAAGCAAAATAGATTCTTCTTCGCACCTTATTTCAACTCTGCATGTGTCTTTCTACTTCAAGTGTGTCTCTTACAAACAATGTATTATTAGATTTAATTTCTAATCCATTCTGCTATGCTTCTCTTTTATGGATGAGTTCATCTCATTTACTTTCATAGTTTAATTATTGCCCATGTATGTCCCTCCCTCTTATTCCCTTATATTTATCATTTTCTTTTTTTTCACCATCTCCAGCTAGATGGCTCAGTAGATAGAGCCCTGAGTTTGGGGTTCAAATCCAGCCTCAGACTCTTTTTAGCTGTGTGACTCTGGGCAACTCACTTAACCTCTGTTTGCTTTAATCTGCTCAGAAGCAAATGGCAAATCACTCTAGTATCTTTGCCAACAAAACCTCAGATGGGGTCGTGGACAGTCAGACATGGCAGACATAATTGAACAATCAACAACAACAACCTCCTCAAAGTCTATGTTGCTTCTCACCCGTGCTTCCCATAATCTACATTCCCCTTTATCACTTCCCATTTTCCTATTCCATTCTTCTACTACCTTGCTAATGGACAAGATTAATTTCTACACATGTGTGTGTGTGTATGTATGTATTCTTCCCTCTTTGAACCAATGCATATTACTGTGAGGTTCAAGCATTTCCTACTCCCTTCCCTTACCCAGCTCGTTGTAAAAACTCTTCCTTTAGGTGAGACAATTTCCCCCATTATTCCTCTCTCTTCCCTTTTATTTCAGTACATCCCTCTTTTTCAGGCTTCCATTTTTCTTTTGAGATCATCCCAACATGATAGACTAATACCCACGCCGTCTGACAAAGTAGATTCCTTTTAACTGTCCTAATGATGATAAAGTTCTTACGTGTTACATGTATCATATTCACATTTGGAAATGTAAACCATTTAAATGTAATAAATTCCTTATTACTTCTCACTCATGTTTAAGTTTTTATGCTTCTCTGGAGTGTGTTTGAATATCAAATTTTCTATTCAGCTCTGCTTTTCTTTAGGAATGCTTGGAATTCCTCTATTTCATTAAATATACATTTTCTCCTGTAGGATTATTCAGTTTTGCAGGGTAGATTATTCTTGGTTGTAATCCTACTTCCTTTGCCTTCTGAAAATCATATTTCAAACCCTTTCTTCCTTTAAATTGGTAGCTGTTAAATACCAGCTGATCCTGACTATGGCTCCATGATGTTTGAGTTGTTTCTTTCTGACTGCTTGCAACATTTCTCCTTGACCTGGAAGCTGTAGAATGTGGCTACAATAGTGCTTGGAGTTTTGATCAACCAGGAGCAGTACTCTGTTGCATTGCCTATACTTGGATCTGTGTTGTAGTCCTCAGTCTTAGTACCAGTGTGAAGATAAGCACTAATACGGTAAAGCTCGCTGCCACAGGGGAGCAGGACCTTGGTCACAGTTTTAGGGTGAAAAGAGTGCTTGTGGTCACTCACCAGTGCACAATACAGGGGAGCAGTAAACACATTTCTCCCTAGATCATACCACCTTGGAAGAGTGAAAAACTTAAGGTTACAAAAATTATCTCTGAAAATATCTGAGAAGAGAAACGAGAGTGATGTAACAAAATGATGAAAAATCAGTCAACAGCTTGGTAAAGGAGGCACAAAAATACTGAAGAAAATAACACCTTAAAAAACAGAATAGGCCAAATGGTAAATAAAGAGAAGAATGCCTTGAAAAAAGCAGAATTGGCTAAATGGAAAAAAAATACACAAAAATTCACTGAAGAAAAAAAAACTCCTTAAATACTATGTGCTATAAGAAATGAAGAGCAGACGGACTTCATTACAACTAGAATGACTCATATGAACTGATGCTGAGTGAGGGGAGCAGAGCCAGGAGATCATTATATACAATTACAGACACACGGTGTCTGTAAGACTAATTTTGATAGATTTGACTCCTCTCATCAATGTAAGATTCAAAGACAGCTCCAAAGACTCATGATGGAAAAAAGCTATGCACATCCAGAGACAAAATTATGGAGTGTGAATACAGATTGAGGCAAACTTTTTGGCCTCCTTTATTCCCCCTTCTTTTTTGGTTTCATTTCTCCTTTCTCCTGATTCATTCCATTGGTTACAATTCTTCCTTACAACTGGACTATTATGTAAATAAGTTCAGTGTAAAGGTATATGTAGAACCTACATTAGATTACATGCCCTCTTGTGGGGAGGGGGAAGGAGAGGGAGGGAGTGAAAATTTGGAACCCCAAAAACTTGTGGAACTGAGTGTTATAAACTAAAAATAAAAAATAAATTTATTATTAAGAAAAGAACTCCTAAAAAGTCAATTGCCCTAATAGAATAGGAGGTACAAAGGCTCTCTAAAAAATGATTCCTTAAAATTAGAATTGGGCAAGTGGAAGCTAATGACTTTATGAGACTTCAGGAAACAATCAGCCAAATAAAAGAATGAAAAAAGTAGAAGAAATGTGAAATATCTCATTGGAAAAACAACTGACTTGGAAAATAGATCCAGAAGAAATAATTTAAGAAATATTGGACTACCTAAAAGTCATGATCAAAAAGAAATTATCAAGGCAAACTGCCCTGATATTCTAGAACCCAGAGGGTAAAAGAGAAATGGAAAGAATCCACCAATCACCTCCTAAAAGAGATCTCAAAATGAACACTCCCAGGAATATTGTAGCCCAAATTACAGACCTCCCAGATCAAGGAGAAAATACTGCATTGCAGCCAAAAAGAAAACAATTCAACTATCGTGGAGCCACAGTCAGGATAACAGAAGATTTAGCACCTTTTACATGAAAGGATTGGGTATGGAATATCACATCCCACAGGGCAAAATAACTAGGACTACAACTAAGAATCACCTACTCAGCAAACTGAATCTAGTCCTTCAGGGGAAAAAATGGACATACAATGAAATAGAGGACTTTAAGCATTCCTGATGAAAAGACCAGAACTGAATAGATAATGTGACTTTCAATACAAGATGCAAAAGAAGCATAAAAAGGTAAACAGGAAAGATAAATTATAAGGGATTTGATAAGGTTAAGCTGTTTATATTCCTACATGGGAAGATGATAATTTTAAAACTCCTAAAAACTTTCTCAGCATTAGGGCAGTTAAAAGGAGTATATGCAGACAGAAAGCAGAGGTGTGAGTTGAATATGATGGTATGATTATGTAAAAAAATAAAATTAAGGGATGAGAAAAAGGAATGCACTAGCAGAAGTGAAAAGGGAGAGGTAGAATCTGAAAAATTTATCCTGACCCAAAGAGGTTTGAAAGAGATTTTACAGTGGAGGTGAAAATGGAGAAGTGGGGAGGGGAGCACATGTATGTTAAATCTCATTGGAATTGGCTCAAAGAGGGAATAATTTACACACTTAGTTGGTGTAGAAATCTATTTTACCATACAGGAAAGTACAAAGGGGATAAGAGAAGGGGGGTGAGCTAATAGAAGGGAGGGCAGTTTTGGAAAGGTAAATTCAGAAGCAAAATACTTTTGAGCACGGACAGGGTAAAAGGTGAGAGAGTAGGATGAATGAAGAAATAGGATTGAGGGAAATATATAGTTGGTAATCATTACTGTGAAAAAAATTACAGTGGGTTTCTCCATTTCTCAAACATAGAAACCTGAGTCAAATTTATAGAAATAAGAGCCATTCTTCAATTGATAAATGGTCAAAGATTATGAAGAGTTTTCAGACAAAATAATCAAAGCTACTGTATGGTTATATGAAAACATGCTCTAAATCACTATTAATGAGAGGAATGCAAATTAAAACAACTCTTGAGCTACTGCCTCACACATGGCGATGGCCCCTAACATGACAGAAAAGGAAAATTACAAATGTTTGCAGGATATACGAAAATCAAAATACTAATGCAGGCATCTATTGATTCAACCACTCTGGAGAGCAATTTAGAACTATGCCCAAAGGGCTACAAACCATGCAAATGCTTTGACCAGCAATCCACTACTAGGTCTGTATCCCAAGGAGATAAAATAAAAAAAGGAAAGAACCTATGTGTACAAAAGTATTTACAGCAGCTATTCAGTGGTGGCAAAACTTAGAAATTTAGGGGACCTACTTCAATTGGGGAATGGCTGAACAGGTTGTTGTATAAGATTGTGATGGAATACTATTGTGCTTTAAGAAATGATGAGCAGGATGATCTCAGAAAAACATGGAAAACTTACATGAACTGATGCAAAGTGAAAGGAGCAAAACCAGGAAAACATTAGGCACAGTAACAGCAATATTGTATGATGATCTACTATGAATAACTTAGCTATTCTCAGCAATACAATGATGCAAGACAGCTCTGTAGGATGGATGATGAAAGATACTGTCCATCTCCAGAGAAAGAAATGGTAAAGGTTGAATGCAGATCAAAGATACTCTTTACTTTCTTTATTTTTCTTTTGCTTTTTGTCTGTTTTTTTCTTTCACAGCATGACTTACATGGAAATATGTTTTACATGACCACACATGTATAACCTATGTTAAATTGCTTTCCTCTCAATGGAAGTGGGGAGAGGAGTGAGGGAGAGAATTTGGAATTCCAAATTTAAAAAAAAGAAGGTTAAAATTGTTTTTACATGTAATTAGGAAAAAGTCAATATTAAAAATTTCAAAAAAGAAATACAGTTTCTTCAATTGAACTGTGAGTAAAAACTGAGAAAACAGAAAATGGAAAGCACAGAATTGTTGCAATTTAGTGGAGGAAGCGGTCTTAGAGGTTAGCCTTAAGATCTCATGACGCCTTCACTCAGTTCCTAAATAAGCACTTATTATGTGACTGTTATATGCCAGATAGTATGCTAAGAGTGGGCCATACAAAGAGAGGTAAAACCTCAGTCTCTGCACTCAAGGAGTTCACATTCTGATGTAAATAATCTCTGAAGATGCCATTCTTTCATGTTTCTTTTTTCTTTGGGTCATTTGTAAACTGGGTTTGATCTCTTGGTTTTTTACTGATATTAACACCAATGTAGCTACACCCACTATGTAGCAGCATCCATGTTATTGGAGACTGATAAACAATATATATATATATATATACCTGGACAGAACACGTGACTCTTTTCCCCCTAATTTAATTGGCAACCCCTGACTATATTCTGTGTACTTTCCATGACACTATGCTGCTTCTTTTAAAAACAAAAATAAGAGTAGGATAACTTTATTGAAAAAAAATATCTAATAGGGATAAAGCCAAAGTTGAATTGTGTGAGAGTCTATCCTTATATGTTCTCTTCCCCAAATTTTAACATTCTCTCTCAATCTTGTTTGGTGTAATATTAAAACCCCTGCAAAGGGAGTTACTGCTACTGCTTCAGAAATATATTCATGGAGGAAAATTTTCTTCTACTGACAGAGTACCTCACATTCCAGAAGATGATTCTGTTGCAAAGGAAAAGCCAAAGCAGATTTGTCATCTTGAAGAATCTTCAGTGCATTTGCTGCTGGGGTGATTTATTCAGCCTTTTTGCAATTCAAACTGGAAGTAACCTAAGTAGAATATCCATCACTAAGCTGTTTGTGCTTAGTGCTGATGGGATGAGATTGCTTTGAATATGATTTCCAGTTCCCTGCCAGGACCAGGTGTTGGTATGTGCTTGAATGGAAGCTCAAGATTAAAGAACATGTGGACACAAATGGGTCCCAGGACTTCAAAGTGCATCCATGCCTTGAATTCCTGATAGCAAAACTTAGTTGTGGTCGGCCTACCATTTGAAATTTGTTGTGTGATTCCCATCACAGAAAGTTCTAAGGCAGATATTTTGGAGACTTTATGGGCCAGGATTACATTTTTCACTTGGAATCTGTGGGTCCCACTATGATTCCCTGGTTCAGATAGCAGAAAGTCATTTTTAGTAAGCATATTCATGTGTGGACGGCTGAAAAGGGCAAGAAAGAACTATGCAGATTCAGTTACGCAGCATGCCTCCTCTATCTTCTCCCTCTTGGACAAGCAGATTTCCCCCAAATTTGTAAATCATTTTCACTTTCTCTCATGGTTAAATCCAGATACTTTCTTAAATCCATGCTCCCTTCATATTTATAGGAGATAGGAAAAGGCTTACCTTCTGCATTAATAACAGCTAGCTTTAATATAGTACTTTAATGCTTGCAAAACATTTTCAAAAATTTAATTTCAGCTAATGTTCATGGCAACTCTTAGAGCCAGGTGCTTTATTATCCCCATTTTACAGATGAGAAATCTGAAGCTGAAAGTAGTTTGCCCAGGATCATTCAGTAGTAATTATTTGAAACCAGATATGAACACAGGTCTTCCTGTCTCCAAATACAGGGCTAGGGATGGACATGGGTGAATCTTTGATTTTCTGGTAACATCAATAGAGGGAAAGAATTTCCTTACAGAGGGAAAGAGGTGGAAATCATTGTGGGTCTTAGAATGATTCCAAGATGCTTTGGAAGAGTAAAGTCATTTTCAGAAATACATGCTAATTCAGTAAGTAATGATTAATGAATTGATTTCTATTTGTACCAATTGAAAAGATATCATCATTTGAAGGGGGTTGATGTGATATGCTCAGGGCTTATTTTTTTTTGTTAATGTAAAGTACAACTGGAGTCGGCTACAATGGCTTTTATAAAATAGCAGTTGGAAACAGGATTCATGTGAGACGTGTCTAGTAAAAATAGCTCTCACTCTTGAGTCTGTAGTAAGCAGCCATAGCCATAGGCTATGTCTGGAGTATATATTGCCAAACTTTTTTTGGATAAGTACAGAATTTACTTGGATGACTATAATTCTCAGTTTTCTTTATAACTATTGAAAATCGACTTATTTCAAGTCTAGTGCAAACTGTGATAGTTTTTAATTAAAATCAAACAAGCGCAATTACATTAAGTAATTTATACACTGTAAAGCACTATGGACATATGAAATTTTCATTTTCTAGTATTGAAATAATATACTTCTAGATATGGTGGTCATCTAGTTCAACCTATACCAGAATAGGAATTCCATTTCCAATTCTATTGGAATCCATTCCAATATATCTAAAAAGCATTAAATCCAGCCTCCATTGGGTAACCTCTAGATATAGGAAACCCACTCCCTCCTGAGGCAGCCAATTCCACTTTTGACATATCCTTTTCTTCATTGGAGGTCACTGGGGTTATGATAATGACTCTATTACTTGATGGGGTATAGAGTGATGTGCATATGGTAATACATATATATTGAATCCACCAAGTGGATTGTACTTCCTGAAAGGACTTTAAAATTCTTGGAGAGATTTTACATACATTACCTCCTTTGAACCTTATAATAACCTTGTGACTGATCTACTACAGATATTATTCTCTCTCTGTTATAAATGGGGAAAATGAGGGTCATTGAAGCAATCTGCCTAGGTTCACACAGCCACTAAATATCAGAAGAAAGATTGGAATGAAGGTCTTTCTGACACCAAGCATAGCACCCTATCCACTATGTATTATTTGAGAAAACAGATTTAAGCATTGTCGTTGAAACTCAAATCTCAAATAACATTCACCTACTATGTGCTAAGCACATAGGATACAAAGTACCTCCTCTCAAGGAGCTCACAGCCAGATGGAAGAGACACAATGCAAACAACCACATACAAAAAACTTATATACAGGATAAAATGGCAGTAATCAGCAAAGGGAAGGCACTACAATTATGGAGAGTTGGAATAGGCTTTCTCTAGATGGTAAGATTTTAGCTGGGACTTGAAGAAAGCCAGGGACCAATGAGGCAGAGATGAGAAGAAAGAGAATTTCTGACATTAGAGACGGCTAAAGAAAATGTCCACAGCCTGGAGATGGAGTGTTTTGTTCATAGAACAGCAATGAGATGCTTGTGTCACTGGCATAAGGTAGAAGTCATTCAAGGTTTTTAGTGATAAAAATTGGTCACCATTGCCTATCATGGAAGAGGTTGTATTCTCAGAAGGTTTGTGTGCCCTGACAACCTTGCATATCACATTGGTGCTATCACAAATCCATCAGCGTGTTGATGTATCTCTAATATGGTTTTAAAAAGACAAGTTTGGTTTGCTTTAATGTGGCTTAATAGCTTTAATTCATTTCAAGCTTTAGTGTTTCTGACACTATTATTATAGAACCTTTCTATTCTTTTATATTGATTTATATGGATACCTATCTTTTGCTTTCATCTTATATTTTTAAAGGTAATGTTACTTAATGATACTTAAACATGTCTCCTTTTCTTTTTCAAGACTCAAGTTCATACAGATAATAAGGATCAGAGGTAGGATTTGAAATGAGGTCCCCTAACGACATACTCAGCTTATTGGAATGGGTAGAGTATTCAAGCTGAAGTCAGGGAAACAAATTTGAAACATACTTCAAACTCTTACTAGATATATGACCCTGGGCAATTGATTTAACCTCTCTGAAGATGTTTCCTTATATGTGAAATGGGATAATAACCACAGGTACCTCCAAGAATTGTTATGAGGGTTAAATAAGGTACTATGAGTAAAGTGCTATGCCAAACTATATCAGTGGGACTATATCAATGATAGCAATGACAATAATAACTAACAACTATAAAATAATGCCTCAAATCAAATTTTGGAGCAGTAGAGCCAACAAAAAGTCAGGGTAAGACATTTTTCCAACCTAAGGCAACTTAGCAGGTTTACAAGAGAAGTCTGCGACACCAGAGTGGGAACTGGCTCAGAAGAAATACAATGGCAGCACCAGCCACAGGCCTGAGAGGCAGCTTTGACATCAGCAGCAGCAGGTTTGGGAGATTTCAGCCCAGAGACATATTCTGGGTTGCCACTCCAGGATGAAAAGAGAGCTTCTTGTCAGTCACAAAGGAGCAGGGGCCCTGTTCAAAGTTTTAGGTCAAGAAGAGCACTAGCCCTTGTAGCAGTGACTGTACCTCTTCCAGGATCACACTATCCCGGAAGCACCAATATCATGCAGATCTACAGAACTAGCTCTGAAAACAGCACGATGAAACAGCCTGAAGTCTAGGAGAGTGCCAACCCAAACTTAAGTGAGCAGGGGACAACTCAACCATTAAGTTCAAAGCTAAGAAATAAATTGGGAAAATAGCAAATGACAACAACAAAAATGAACTTGACCATAAAAAGCTACTACAGAGGTAGGGAAGACCAGGACACAGATTCAGAAAAAGATAACAATGTGAACACAGCTACAAGTAAAGCCTCAAAGAAAAAAAATGCTAATTGTACTAAATCCAACAAGAATTCCTGGAAAAGTTAAAGAAAAATACATATTAGAGGAAAATGGGAAAAGAAATGAGAGTTATATAAGAAAATTATGAAAAGAAATTTAATGACTTGGTTAAAAGCATAAAAAATACTGAAGAAAATAACACCTAAAATTGAATTAGCAAAATTATAAAAGAGACAAAAGTTCACTGAAGAAAAGAACTCTTTAAAAAGTAGAAATTAATAAATGGAAAAAAGAGGTACAAAAGCTCACTGAGGAGTGAGTCTGTATTCAGTGAATATCAGTTCTTTTTCTGGAGGTGGACAGCATTTTTCATCATGAGTCTTTTGGGACTATCTCGGATCATTGCATTATTGAGAATAGCTAAGTCATTCACAATTATTCATAGTACAATATTGCTTTTACTTTGTACAATGTTCTCATTATGCTCACTTGACTTTGCATCAGTTCATTTAAAGCTTTCCAGGTTTTTTTTTTTTCTGAAATCAGCCTACTCATCATTTCTTATAGCATAGTAATATCCCATCACAATCATATATCACAACTTATTTAGACATTCCCCAATTGATGGGTGTCCCCTCAATTCCCAATTCTTTGATATTACAGAAAGAACTACTAAAAAACATGTTTGTATAAATAGGCCACCTACCTTTTAATTTCTTTGGGATACAGACCTAGTAGTGGTATTGCTGGATCAAAAGGTGTGCAGAGTTTTATAGCCCTTTGGGCATAATTCCAAATTGCTCTCCAGAATGATTGAATCAGTTCACTACTCCACAAACAACTCATTAGTGTTCCAATTTTGTCACATCCCCTCCAACATTCATCATTTTCTTTTTTTGTCATATTAGCAAATCTGATAGGTATAAGGTGTTACCTCAGAGTTCTTTTAATTTGCATTTCTTTAATCAAAAGTGATTTAGAGCATTTTTCATATGAGTAGAGCTAGCTTTGATTTCTTTATCTGAAAACTAGCTGTTTGTAATCTTTGACCATTTGTCAATTGGAGAATGACTTGTAGTTTTATAAGTTTGACTCAGTACTCTATATTTTGGAGAATTAAGACTTGAATGTTATTTTCTACAGTATTTTGTGCCTCTTTTATCAAGCTGTTAATTTTCTTTTCATAATTTTCTTGACTCACTTGTATCTCTTTTACCAATTTTTCCTCTATAATTCTTATTTGTTTATTTAGTTCTTCTAGGAATTCTTGTTGGATTTCGATCCAATTAACATTTTTCCTTGAGGCTTTTTTGTAGCTATTTTCACATTGTTCTTTTCTCCTTATTTTGTCTTGCTCTTCCACACCAACATAGTTTTTTTTTTTAATGATCAAATTCTTTTTTTTTGTTTGCTCCTTCTTCCAGCCTATTTCTTGACAATGAATTTTGTGTTAAAGTTGGTATCTGCTCACCTGGGGTTGGGGAGGCACTGTCACAAGATTTAGGATTTTTTGTGCTGCTGTTTTCAGAGCTAGTACCATTCCATAATTGATACATGGTCAAAGGACAGGAACAAGTAGTTTCAGAGTAAGAAACACAAGCTATCAAGTGACATGTGAAATGTTTTAAATCACTAATAATTAGAGAAATGCAAATAAAAATGACCCTGAGATTCCATCTCATACAGTTGGTACTAGCAAAGCTGACAAGAAAAGAAAAATGATGAATACTGGAGGACATTGGGAAAATGGGTACATTAACCCTCTATTGATGGAGCTGTGAATTGGTCCAAACATCCTGGAAAGAAATTTGGAATTATGCCCAAAATTTATGAAATTGTTCATACCCTTTGACTCAGCAATACTGCTACTTGATCTATATTCCCAAAACATGAAAAAAGTAAAAGGATCAACATGTAAAAATATTGATAGTATCTTATTTGTGGTGGCAAAAAATCCTGGAAACTGAGGAGCTGCCTGTCAATTGGGGACTGACTAAACAGGTTATGGTGTATGAATGTAATGGTATGCTATTGTGCTGTAAGAAATGATGCAGGAGAGTGTTTCAGAGAAACCTGGTAAGACTTGTATGAATTGATGCAAAGTGAAATGAGCAGAACCAGAAAGACAATTTACACAAAAACTATGTGGAAAGACAATGTAATGACCAATCACAGTTCCAGAGGATTTGTGGTGAAAGTTACTCACTTCCTGACAGAGAGGTGGTAGACCAGAATGCAGATGGAGACACGTATATGCGTGGATATATTTGCAAATATGTATGTATACTGTATATATGTATGTGTAAATATATATAATATATATATATATATATATATATATGTATGTGTGCACACATGCATATTTGGATGTATAGATTGTATATTGTATATGCATATATGTATATTGTATAGTGTGTGTATATATACACACACCTATGAACATATAGATGTATACATGCATATATACACAAAGTCTGATATCTTTATACACATATACACGTATTAATATATGTACATACATATATGTATATATACATATATACACATGTGTATGTATTTAGATACTTATATAATTATATGTACATAATTATATACTTGTTTAGAAGATGAAAGTAATGGCAAGTAGCTGGTTCTATGATAGCACACACATATACACACACACAAACTCACACATCGTCTCCTAGCTTCCCATAATTGGGTTTCTACTATCCATACCAGTTGTTTTGTAGCAGAATGTTTGACCTTCCCCGCCAGTTCTCCCAGGGCCTAGAAGTGCTCACCCCATTCTATTAGGCTGCACACCTGGAGAATGTTATTTAAGGTGTACATTTTTTTAGTACTTGGTCAAATAATACATAGTTTAATTAACCATATAAAGAAAATAAAATTAATTTTAAATTAACAACTAAACTTTACTTTTAAAAATGCAAGTGTTACAAAAGTTTCCTTTATTTAAACCTTTTACTTACCCCTTTGAATGACCTTTTCAGCCTTGTCTTCTTGGCTAAAAAAGGAATCTCTCCAACTGGAATTTGCTTCATTGGTCAGGCATTTGCCATGGAAGGCTGCTGGTGATGTATTAGGACTGGTAACTAGAGCCACATCCTTTTAAAATCTAAATTTTTAATTCTTTTTTCCTTTTTTGCCCAGACCTACCAGATCCCCAGTGTCACATGTTATGGGTTGAGTCATGGAAAATAAAATGCACAGAGGCATTGAAGTGGGGGAAACAAGCCAAGTTGACTTCTTTCTGATCTAGCTGTACCTGGCAGGAATTCTCTGGCAGGAGTGGTGGAATCAGGTTGAGAAGGAAGAGGGCAGACATGTATCTTGACCCCAATAGGAAATAGACTGAAATCAGACAAGTGCCAGCCATTGGTACATGTAAAGAAGTGCTGGTAGAGTCTAAGAATATCAAAGAGGAGCCTAGGTATACAGATGACTGAGTCACTAGACACTTTTGTATTCTTTCATATCCATACACACATATGTGTGTATATACACATACACACATATGTGTGTATATACACATACACACATACACATATATGTATGTGCACATATATACACATACATACATGTATTATTTATACATACTTGTTACATAGCTCCCTATTAGATTGTGAACTTCTTGAGGGGAAGGGCTATTTTTTTTTTACCTTTTTTAGTACACCTAGAGCTTAGCACAGTGTTTCTGGGAAAATAGTGAGCAAATAATGATTTCCTAGAACCAGAGCATCTTAGAAGTGTTAGAAGGGAAGGGATTACGTAAGGAAGAAAGTGCAATGATGGTGGTAACTGAGTTCAGAATTGAATTCAGTTCTTCCTGACTCCATGTTTAGTGCTCCTTTCACTATGATGCCTATGATTAAAGTGATGAAGGTGTATATTCTAAGTATGCAGGCCAGATAGCAAAAAGGCACAGGGATGGGATTTGGACAATGATTTGTGAAGAACAAAGAGAAGGTCAATTTAACTGGATCACAGAATAGTAGAGGGATAGTAATGTATTGTGAGACTGGATAGTTGGGGCCAGTTTGTGAAGACCTTAAAAACATGACAGAATATGTTTTGATTCAAAGGTAATAGAGAGCCATTATACTTTATTGATTAGGGAAATTACATGCTTAGATTCATGCTTAAAGAAAATCACTGTGGCAACTGTATGAAGTTTAGATTGGCATTAGAAAAGATAAAACAGGGAGACCAAATAAAGCTGTTACACTAATTTAAGCGAGAGGCGATGAGGGCCCTCAACTGAGCCATGAGGATAGAGTATGGGGGGCAGATTCATGAGAAGTTAAGGCAGAAATGGCAAGATGTGGCAACTGGATATGTAGATTGAGAGGCAGTGAGGAGTTGAGGATAATGTCAAGGATAGGATCATGGAAGATTGGAATGATGGTGGTGCCTTTGATAGAAAAAGGAAAGTTTCCTTTTTATAGTGTAATATTACTCAAATTCTTTTTTCTGTATTTTTAAGTTTTATTTTAAAAAGTGATCCATGAAATTGAGGGTTTGACCAACAATTGGGGAATGGTGAGCAAGTTGTGGTATATGAATGTAATGAAATACTATTGTGTTGTAAGAAATGATGAACAGGAAGAATTCAGAAAAACTTGGAAAGACTTACATGAACTGACGCTGAGTGAGGTGAGTAGAACCAGGACAACATTGTACACAGTAACAGCAACATTGTGTGATGATCAACTTTGGTAAACTTAGTTCTCAGCAAAGCAATAACCCAAGACAATTCCAAAAGACTCATGATAGAAAATAGTATCCATATCCAGAGAAGGAACTATAGAGTCTGAATGCAGATACTGTTTTCTCTCTTTTTTTTCTTTCTCATGCTTTTTATTTTTGTTCTGATTCTTCTTTTACAACATGACTAATGTGGAAATATGTTTAATATGATTGTACATGTATAGCCTATATCATATTGCTTGCCATCTTGGGGGAGGAGAGGAGAAGGGAGAAAAAGAGAAAAAAAATTTGAACTAAAAATCTTATAAGAATGAATATTGAAAACTATCTTTACATGTAATCAGAAAAAAATAAAATATTGAGTGGGAAAAAAGCAGTCCATTTGTTGGTGACGAGGCTTTGGAATAATGGTGGTAGGTAATCCTGTGACATAAAGTTAGGATTCTGTCTGAGTTAGTACTTAAAATCTTTTTATTCTTTTTCAAAAGCTAAGCTTTATTAAATGCTCTAGGAACTAGATGTGATATCGTGGGAGCAGGGACTAACGACAGTCTTAGGTTATCTTTTATAAGTGAAACTGAATGAGGAAGAACTAAAGCATTTGGTCCACTTGAAGTACTAGGACTGATCAGTGACTTTGGAATGCTTTGTCATTGGGAAAACTGTTTTCATTTGAAAGGGAACCTAGAGAGAATAAATCCCATTGATGTCATTATCCTATTTCTATGTTGCCTAATTGCTAAGAATGGCTGATGCTTGATACCATAATAACACCTTTTAGTCTCATAGCACTTTCTCCTTTTTCAAAGCACTTTTCACATGTATTGGGTTATTGGAGCCTCACAATGTGAAGTAGGAAGGGCACTAGATATTGTATTCCACAGGGACTTGGGCTAAAATTACTTTGCTTTCTGAATCACTTGATAGTGTAACCTTAAAATACCTCCATAGGGAGGCAGCATGTCAGTTGGTCAATCAATAAGCCTTTAAGTGGCTATTATGTGCCGGACTGTGCTGACTTCTGTAGATAGGATATGAAAAAAGAAATACAGTCCTTTCCCTCAAAATGCTTACAATTTCATGAGGGAAGACAACATGTACAAGCAAGCTAAAAGGCTAAAGAAGGAGAAGGCACCTGAGTTGGCGCATGATGGAGAAGACGAAAAGAGTGCAGCTGGGGACTGAGAAATGAAGAAATGGCTGGCCTGGAAGCCCTCCTCAAATGGAGGTTATAGGAGCAGCTCCCACCTCCAACAATGGGGAGCTTCACTAGGTACAGGAGGCCCTTCAAACGATTTCCGTAGAAAGACAGCGAGGTGTTGTGGGGTAGAAGCCCAGTATTGTTGTGAGGAAGACCTGTGTAACACACGTGATGTGACCCCAGGAAAGTCACTTAACTCTCACTGCCCCAGACAACTCTCTAAGATTACAAGATTACAAGTTCCCAAGAAGATACTGATCCACATTGATAAAGGGAGTTTCCTCTCTGGTGGCTCCCTATACCAGGGAAATCACAGGTCAGCTTAAAAGAAATAAAATAGCTGTCCAGATAAAAGTAGGTCAAAGATTTGAAAAACCGCTTTATGAAGAAGACAACGAATTTTAATGTATTTTTTATTCATATGACCTCATATGAATCTCATCTCCACTCTGTATTGCTGATCATGCCAGGGCTCAATAGGCTAAGTGATGTATAACCTAAGGATTTCTGTACACATGTCCAAATAAGAAGAATTAGCATTCTTACTCAGAAATACATGGGTTCAAATCCTGGAATTGACATTTATTTTTACCCAGGTAAATTTGGATGAGGCACTTAACCTTGGTGGTTCTGTTTCTTCATTTGCAAAGAGAAAGGTTGGATTGGAGAACATCTAAGGTGCCTTTCATGTAAACAAACATTTACCAAGTACCTGCTGTATAGCAGGTATTAAGTGCTGGGGATGAAAATAATGGTAAAGACAAACCCTGCTCTCAAAAAGCTTATAATCTTATGGGGGAGACCACATGCAAAAATTCTATGTGCAAACAAGATAGATACAGTAAAATTGGAGACAATCTCAGTGGAGATATTTAAGGGGAATTGGGGAAGGCTTCTCATGCAAGGTGGCATTTTAGCTGAGACTTGAAGGAAGCCAAGAAGTCAAGAGATAGACTTGGGCGGGGGGGGGGGCAGATTTCCAGGCTGGGAGAACAGCCAATGAAATTTCTCAGGGTTCAGAGTCAGCAGATGGAGTGATATGTGTGTGAGGAACAGCAAGGAAGCCCATGTCACCAGATCAGAGAGTATGCATAGGGGAGAAAGACATAGGAAGACTACAAAGGTAGGAAGACACCAAGTTGTGAAAGGTTTTAAAGGCCAAAGAAAGGGTACTGCATTTGACCCTATAATTAATGGAAAGCCATTAACATTTTTTTTGTAAGGGCTAGAGGTGTTGTCATGATCCGACTTTCACTTTACGATCATTTTGGAAGCTGAATAGAAGATAGACTAGGTTGGGAAAAGATTTGAAGTTGGGAAACCAACCAGGAGGCTTCTATAGTTCAGGCATGAGATGATGAACACTTGCTTAGATAAGAGAGGTAGTAATGAAAAAGATAAGAAAGGCATGTATATGAGAGATGTTATAAAGTTAGAATCAATAGGACTTGATAACTTATTGGACTTGAGGGGTGAAGTGAGAAACAATGAAGAGTTGAGGTAACACCTTGGTCGTAAGCCTGGGGGATGGGGAGGACAGTGGTGCCTTGGATAGCAATGAGGAAGCTAGGAAGAAGGAAGCAGTTGTGTTTGGGGTGTGGAGGTGGATTTAAATCTCTTATCCCATGACTTCATTCTAAAATACCATCTCTTAGATTCTTTTTCACTACCTTTATTTTTCTGTTTTGAATCACAGTGTTAAATATCATTTGTCCATGTCTTTTATTTTATTTTTTCTAATTATTATCTTGATTATTGAAATCTTTATTTCAAGCTGAAGCAATGGTTTATGTCTGTTGCCCAGATCTGTGACTTGATCCTATGAATATCAAAGACATTTTCAACATCAAACATTTCTGTTCTTTGCAAAGGGACTGGCTCAAACACATAGCCATTGTCCTGGCCTGTGAAAAGTAAGAAACCACAGCTAATTTCTTTTTTCTCCTTTATTTATTCATTTTTAAAAGGATTTCACCATAACCACAAAAGAGGTTAAACTGAGTTATTAAGGGCCATAGTTCTAAGATACTATTTCTCACTATTAGGAGATTTTAAAGAGTCTTTAGCTGATTAAGATTAGCAGCCAAATACATAGTTCCGTTATTGAAAAAAATATGACCCAAGACCCAGCTGTCACTAGAATTGGGTTGGTACAAACAGGAATTATCCATTTAGCAGCAGGAATCTGTCAGGACAAGGATAACGTGTCTAGGGAATCCTTAAAGTTAAACACAATGCCTGGAAACAAATATTATTACAGGCTAAATCTATCTCCATGGGAAATTCAAGCCTGATTATTCACAATGAAAACCAACAATAGTGTTTTAAATCTTGAATCTTGCTTTTTGGTTGTTCTGTTAAGTCAGTGTTTGATGAAAGTCTAGAATCATCAGAAAACACGCAGTTCTTTAATGAATTACTCAGAGACAAAGTATATTATGTTGTGCCCCTCAATTAATAAATGACAGACTAAATAAGTTAAGCCTACAAAGATTGTCTTTTCTTCCTTCCTTCTTTCCTTCCTTCCTTCCTTCCTTCCTTCCTTCCTTTCTTTCTTTCTTTCTTTCTTTCTTTCTTTCTTTCTTTCTTTCTTTCTTTCTTTCTTTCTTTCTTTCTTTCTTTCTTTCTTTCTTTCTTTTTCTTTCTTTCTTTTTCTTTCTTTCTTTCTTTCTGTTTTTCTCTTACTAAGATTTCATTGGGGCTCCTTGTGAGAAAATCTATTTACCAAAGCAGATAAACATCTGATTTGTAGATCACACTTGTAAAGCTTTACTTGGGACACCGAAAAGTTAAAAGATTTGCCCAGTAGTCATCAGAATCAGGAATGAACTAAGGCCAAGTTGGCTCTCTTAGTGACACTGTTCATTGTTTATTCAAATGAATAGCTATTTGAGTATACCATATACACATATACATATTGCTTTTAAGTATATATGTGTGTGTATGCAATTTAAATAAATACACACAAAATAAATGCAGGATAATGGGGGCACTAAAAGCAAATTGAAGACATGTATGAACACCATTTTCATAATCACAGTACAAATTTAATAATAACTTTATTTTTATCCCCCAAATCCTGCCTCAGATGATGGCATCACCTCTTACCTTACTAAGAAAATTTTTAAAATCTCTTTCAAGGGGGCGGAGCCAAGATGGCGGCTGGAAAGCAGGGACCAGCCTGAGCTCCCTGCCGAGCCCCTCCAAAAACCTATAAAAAATGGCTCTGAACCAATTCTAGAACGGCAGAACCCACAGAACAGCAGAGGGAAGCAGGGCTCCAGCCCAGGACAGCCTGGAGGGTCTCTGGGTGAGGTCTATCCCGCACAAAGCTGGGAGCTGGGAACAGAGTGGAGCAGAGCCCAGCCTGAGCGGCGTGGACCAACAAGACCAGCAACCAGGCAGAGCATGCCCTAGCGCCCTGATTCAGTGAGCTGTGGCAGTTACGAGACTTCTCAACCAACAAACACCAAAGACTGCTGAGAAGGTTAGTGGGAAAAGCTGCGGGAGTGGAAGGAGTTCCTGGTTTGGCTTCCAGCCCCAGGGGCAGCGGAGGTGGGGCAGCTACGGCTGCTGCTGCTTCCGGCTCCAGGCCCACCTGGTGGGAGGAATTAAGTGGCACAGCCTGCCGAAGATCTGAGCCCAGATCGGGTTGGGGGTTCTTGGGGAAGGAGCAGTGCTGGTGTGGCAGAGCTAGCACTTCCCCCCCAAACGTGGAACATAGAACTCTGTAGTCTACAAGCAGTCATACCCCACTGAAAAACTCAAAGGTCAAGTTAGTTGGCTGGGATTATGGCCAGGCAGCGAAAACGCACCGAGATTCAGTCTCAGACTCTGCATTCTTTCTTTGCTGACAAAGAAGACCAAAACATACAGACAGAAGAAATTAATAAAGTCAAAGAGCCTACAACAGAAACCTCCAAGAAAAACATGAACTGGTTCCAGGCCATGGAAGAGCTCAAAAAGGATTTGGAAAAGCAAGTTAGAGAAGTAGAGGAAAAATTGGGAAGAGAAATGAGAAGGATGTGAGAAAACCATGAAAAACAAGTCAATGACTTGCTAAAGGAGACCCAAAAAAATACTGAAAAATACACTGAAGAAAACAACACCCTAAAAAATAGAATAACTCAAATGGCAAAAGACCTCCAAAAAGCCAATGAGGAGAAGAATGCCTTGAAAGGCAGAATTAGCCAAATGGAAAAGGAGGTCCAAAAGACCACTGAAGAAAATACTACTTTAAAAATTAGATTGGAGCAAGTGGAAGCTAGTGACTTTATGAGAAATCAGGATATTATAAAACAGAACCAAAGGAATGAAAGAATGGAAGACAATGTGAAATATCTCCTTGGAAAAACCAGTGACCTGGAAAATAGATCCAGGAGAGATAATTTAAAAATTATTGGACTACCTGAAAGCCATGATCAAAAAAAGAGCCTAGATATCATCTTTCAAGAAATTATGAAGGAGAACTGCCCTGATATTCTAGAGCCACAGGGCAAAATAGAAATTGAAAGAATCCACAGATTGCCTCCTCAAATAGATCCCAAAAAGAAATCTCCTAGGAATATTGTCTCCAAATTTCAGAGCTCCCAGATCAAGGAGAAAATACTGCAAGCAGCCAGAAAGAAACAATTTGAGTATTGTGGAAACCCAATCAGAATAACCCAGGATCTGGCAGCTTCTACATTAAGAGATCGAAGGGCTTGGAATGCGATATTCCGGAGGTCAATGGAGCTAGGATTAAAACCTAGAATCACCTTCCCAGCAAAACTGAGTATCATGCTCCAAGGCAAAATATGGATTTTCAATAAAATAGAGGACTTTCAAGCTTTCTCAGTGAAAAGACCAGAACTGAATAGAAAATTTGACTTTCAAACATAAGAATCAAGAGAAGCATGAAAAGGTAATCAAGAAACAGAAATTGCAAGGGACTTACTAAAGTTGAACTGTTTTGTTTACATTCCTACATGGAAAGAGGACATGTATGATTCGTGAGACCTCAGTATTAGGGTAGCTGAAGGGAATATGCATATATATACATATATATATATATATATATATATGTTTATGTATATATATATATATATATATATAAGTGAATGTGTATGTATGTATATATCTATGTGTATATATATATGTGTGACACAGGGTGAGTTGAAGATGAAGGGAAGATATCTAAAAGAAATAAAATGAAATTAAGTGAAGAGAGAGCAACATACTGAGAGAGGGAGATAGGGAGAGATAGAATGGGGTGGATTATCTCACATAAAGGTGGCAAGAGGAAGCAGTTCTGTGGGAGGAGGGGAGAGGGCAGGTGAGGGGGGAATTAGTGAACCTTGCGCTCATCAGATTTGGCCTGAGGAGGGAATACCATACATACTCAGTTGGGTATCTTACCCCACAGGAAAGAAGAGGGAGGAAGATAAAAAAAAATAAAAGGGGTGGGGATGATGGAGGGGAGGGCAGATGGGGGTGGAGGTAATCAAAAACAAACACTTTGGAAAGGGGACAGGGTCAAGGGAGAAAATTCAATAAAGCGGGATGGGTTGGGAAGGAGCAAAATGTAGTTAGCCTTTCACAACATGAGTATTGTGGAAGGGTTATACATAATGATACACATGTGGCCTAGGTTGAATTGCTCAACTTCTTAGGGAGGGTGGGAGGGAAGGGAAGAGGGGAGAGAATTTGGAACTCAAAGGTTTAAAATCAGATGTTCCAAAACAAAAAAAAAAAGTTTTTGCATGCAATTAAAAAATAAGATCCACAGGCAATGGGGGGTAGAAACTTATCTTGCCCTACAAGAAAGGAAGGGAAAAGGGGATGAGAGGGGAGGGGGGTAATAGAGGGGAGGGCTGACTGGGGAACAGGGCAACCAGAATATACGCCATCTTGGAGTGGGGGGGGAGGGTAGAAATGGGGAGAAAATTTGTAATTCAAACTATTGTGAAAATCAATGCTGAAAACTAAATATGTCAAATAAATAAATTTAAATTTAAATACAAAAAAAAATCTCTTTCAAGAACATCCTCATCTCCTGTATTCTAGATCTCACAAACCCTTTAGAATTTCACTTACCAACTCATCCTTTGTTTCTGTGTCAATGGAAATGTTATTCTCCTTGCCATAGCGAAACTTTCTATTTGCTTCCTTGATTCCATCTCCTCACATCTCCTTCCTGAGCTTGTCCCATCAATTATTCCTTCACTTGCTTTCTTTCATTTTCAATATATCCTTATCTACTCTTCCTTTCTTACTGCCTACAAACATGATCAGATTTCTAGTCCTAAATAATCTTCACTTGAATCTGCCATCCCCTCAAGCTATCATCCTAATGTTCACTTCTGCAATCTTTATTAACAAGAGCCTATCATTATTTAACTACATTTTATTGCCTATTAAAGAGGTTGTATTTGAATTGAGCTTTAAATGATAAGTAGTAATTCAATAGGTTAAGGGGAGCATATTCCAGGTATATGGAATAGTGTGAACACAGCACACAGAAGGGACATTGCAAGGCATTCTCAGTAGACTGAGGATAGTCCAGTTTTGCTAAAGTGTAGAGGGTATGGTGGGTAATAATAGGAGGCACTGTGTTCATTACCATTGGTAAACTTCATCTTCATTTGTTGCTTCTCAGTAAGTGAGGCTTGTTAGAGGTAGATTTTTGTTTCTTTTGTCCCTACAATTCCAAATGAAGGTATCATTAAATGCCTACGAGCTGAGCAGGAAATTCTGTGCAATTATCTTAAAGATAAGGTATGAGAACCTTCCCTTTCTTAACACTGCATTAAGATGTTCTTATATTACACCTAAGGAAGACAAATACAAAATTTGTTTCATTCACATTTCCTGATATATACAATTGCCTCCCCCATACACACACATGCAAAATAGATGGAAATGTATATTATGACATATATTTGAGTGGGCAATCCATTAATATACAGGCATTGTTGTATGGACAATGATATGGGCCCAGAACTAAAGAAGAGGATCAAGGAATCATAGTTTTAGATTTGCAAGGGATCTTAAGTGTCATCTAGTCCAAACTCCTACTTTTACAGATGATTATTTTAGACTAAAATATATTTGGAGACTTGGCCAGCATTTTCAGTAGTTGCAAACTGTTTGATCCCACTGAAAGTTGTCCCTTTAGCACCAATAATCTCTAAGTCATCATATGGCTCTGAATCATGAACTATAATTCTCAAAAGAATAATCTCAGGTGAACCAAAGAGAAATATATAGATAGAATATAGTGGTATGTGGGCTGGAGCACATTACAAATGATGACCTGGGTAAAAGAAGGGGCATAAAATGCCTCATCCAGGACACATACACCTGAAAAAGGAGTAGGTCAAGAGCAAAGATTACTATGCTGACAGCCTGGTTATGGAAAAGGGACTAACATATTGAAATACAAAAGAGGAAAGCCTTCAGATCTTTGTGTGAATCCTTCACAGACTACTTATGGAAAGAAATGGATAAGAATTCCATACATAAGAAGGCATGGATAAATTGCAATATTTAGCAGGAAAGAGAGTATATCTATTCTATTATGAACATGGATTCATTAAAAATGCAATTAGTTCTCAAAGTGTGGTCTGGAGGCACCTTAGGGTGTCCCCAAGACACTTTTAGGGAATCAAATTTATTCTCACAGTAATGTTGAGAACTTTTTGTATATAGTAATTATCAAGAGATAATGGCCTACGTAAAAGCTCTTTGGGATATCCTCAATAATTTTAAGAGCATAAAAGAACCCTGAGACCAAAATATTTGAGAACTGTTGAAATATGCCATATATATTATTGCCTTCATGGGAATAAGAAGAAAGGAAGATTGAAGACAGCTCAGGAAAAAGAAGGAACTAAAGTAAAATTAAAAACATACATTCATCTGAAGGTATGTCTTCAGGTTTTTGGTTAAGCTTTTTTTCTAGAAATTCTAATCTGTCTTGTGAAGTTTTCCAGTAGAAAAAGTAATTTCTGTGATAAGTGGCAAGTCCTTGAAAATGGAAGAGAAGGAGGTGACAGATTAGGGGCAGCCCCTAGCTGAACTCTCTCAACATTCCCTTCCAAACAACTTTAAAATAACTGCTCAAATCAAATTTTGGAGTGACAAAGCTAACAAAAGGTTGGGGGTGAGACATTTTTCCCCACCTGAAAAAACTTAAGAGATCAACTGAAGTCTGTAACACCAGGGTGGGGGCCTGTCCAGAGCTCACACACACAGTTCTGGCAACAGTGGCCACTGCAGTGACCTCAGTTTGGGGCATTCTCAGCCCAAAGATTGTAAGGGGATCAAACAACTGAGTAGAAAGAAATTACAAGGGACCATTTTCTGGCATTGAATACATCTGGGGTTTGTTGGCAATTCTATTTCCCATATTGCCCTGGGTAACAGTTCCAGAGAGGGGTGTGATGGTCTCTCACAACGGATTAGGGGCCCAGTCACAGTTCCAAAGTAAAGAGAATTGCAGGCACTTGATGCTGCAGAAATCAAGGGCCCTTCCTGGGTAAAAACTAGAACATAGGCTAGGAGAGTAGTAACCATACCTCTCTCAGGATAACTTTTTTTCTGAAGCACCCAAAACTTTCAGATGCCCAGAACTAGCTCTGAAAAACACAAAACAAAAAGTATGATATTTGGTACAGTATCTTC
This sequence comes from Trichosurus vulpecula, assembly GCF_011100635.1. Lineage (NCBI taxonomy): Eukaryota > Metazoa > Chordata > Mammalia > Diprotodontia > Phalangeridae > Trichosurus > Trichosurus vulpecula. Next base: position 153,115,594 of record NC_050579.1, on the reverse strand, counting down.
CCACACCCACATGAACAGAGCCCAACTTTAACATAAAGTTCAAGAAGGAGGCTGGAAAAATGAGCAATTGCAAAAAATATTTTGACCATAAAAAACATCTAAGGTGGCAGGAAAGATCAAGACAAACTCAGAAGAAGACAACAATGGGAAAACAGCTACCAAAAAGAAGCCTTAACTAAAAATGCTAATTAGAGCCAAACCACCAAGAATTCCTAGAAGAGTTAAAAGTGATGAGTGATAGAGGGAAAATTAGGAAAAGAGATACAAGTGAGGCAAGAAAATTATGAAAAGAAAATCAACAGCTAGGTAAGAGGTATAAAAAGTACTGAAGATAATAACAGTTTTAAAACAACAGGCATGGTCAAATGGTACAAGAGGCACAAAAACCCACTGAAGAGAAGAACTCCTTAAAGACCTATATTGGCCAAATGGAAAAAGAGATACCAAATCTCGTTGAAGAAAATAATTCCTTAATAATTACAATTGGGGAAGGGAAAGCTTATGACTCAATGAGATATCAAGAAAAAACAAAACAAAATTAAAAGAATGAAAAAAAATAGAAGAAAATGTGAACTATGTCATTGGAAAAAAACAACTGACCTAGAAAATAGATTGAGGAGAGATAATTTAAGAATTATTGGAAATGATCAAAAAAAAGGGTGTAGACACAATATTTCAAGAAGTTGTAAAGGAAAACTGCCCTGATATCCTAGAACCAGACAGTAAAATAGAAATTGAAAGAATCCACCGATCACCTCCTGAAAGAAATCCCAAAATGAAAATTCTCAGGAATATTATAGGCAAATTCCAAAGCTCTCAAGTCAAAGAGAAAATACTTCAAGCATCTAGAAAGAAATAATTCAAATATCCTGGAGCCACAGTCAGTGTCACACAAGATTTAGTGCCATGTGTTATAGGAGTGGAAGCATTGCAATATGGCATTTTGGAAGTCAAGGGAGCTAGGATTATAACCAAGAATAAATCTACCCAGAAAAACTGAATATAATCCTTCAGGGAGAAATGGATGTTTAATTAAAGGACTTTCAAGCATTTCTGATGAAAATGCCAGAGCTGAATAAAAAATTTGACATTCAAACACAAGACTCAAGAGAAGAATAAAAAAGTAAATATGAAAGATGGCGTCAATACAGTTAAACTGTTTACATTCCTATATGGGAAGATGATACATGTAACTTCTAAAAACTTTATCATAATTAGGGTATACAAAAAGAGATTACATAGATAGAGAATGAATGTGAGTCAATTAAGTTGGAATGGTCTCCAAAAAGGTGAAGAAGAAAGAAAGAGTGATGCGCTGGAAGAAGAACCAAAGGAAAAGCAAAATGGGGAAATTTTTTCTCATATGAAAGATATATGCAAGGAAAAGCTTTTATAATGGAGATGAAAATAGGGGGCAATGCCTGAACCTCAGTCTCATCAGAATTATTCAAAGAGAGAAGAATATATGCACACCCTCAGTTGTGTATAGTAATGTAACTTACCCAATTAGGAAATAGAAGAGAAAGGGCATAAGAGGAGAGGGAGATAATAAAAGGGAAGGCAGATTAAGGAAGGCACTAGTTAAGCAAAATGGACTTTTAGGAGGGAAAGGGAAAATGAGAGGGAGAGAAAGATGAATAGAAGAAAAAAAAGGATGGAGGGAAATATATAGTGAATTACTATATGTTTCCCTCCATCCTTTCTTTTTCTTCTATTCATCTTTCTTTCTAATCCATTCTGCTATCTGCTTCTGCTTTATGGGTGAGTTTATCCCATTCACATTCACCCATAAAGCAGCAGCAGATAGCAGAATGGATTAGAAACCAGAATCTACAATAAGTTATTTAAAAGACATACTTGAAAGAGAAAGACACCCACAGAAATTTAATGTAAGGCACTAAAGTAGAATCTTCACTAAAAAAAAAGCAGAGGTAGCAAACGATCTCAGAAAAAGCAAAAAACCAAAAGGGACCTAATTAAAAGGGATAATCAGGGAAACTACATTATGCTAAAAGGTGCCATAGACCATGAAGTAATATCAAAAAACTTTACAAGAAGTTTCTCTGATAAAAAGCTCATCTCTCAAATGTAAACTGAGTATAGAAGTAAGTCAAATTTGTAAAAAAATAAGATCCACCTTCCAAATTATAAATGGCCAAATGATATAAACACAATTTTCAGAAGAAGGTATCAGGGCTGTCTGTAGTCATGTGGAAAAATGATCTAAATCACTATGGATTAGAGAATTCAAATTAAAACAACCCTGAGGTGTGACCTCACACTTATCAGAAATTATAAATGCTGGAGAAAATGAGGGGAAAAAAGGTATATTAATGAACTGTTGGTTGAATAGTAAATTGGTACAACCATTCAGGAGAAAAATTTGGAATTCTGCCCAAAGTACTACAAAATGTATATACCTTTTGATCTAGCAATACCACTTCTAGTTCTGTATCCCAAAAAGATCAAAGAATAAAGGAACAGACCTATGTGTACAAAAATATTTATAGTGGTTATTTTTGTGGTGGCAAAGAAGAAGAAAGCAAGGGGATACCCATCAACTGGGGAATGGCTAAACAAGTTGTTGTGTATCAATGTGATGGTGCACTACTGTGTTTTGGGAAAGGACAAGGGGGGTGGACTTAGGAAAAAAAACATGGCAAGAGTTATATGAACTGATGCAGAGTGAAGTCAGAAGAACCAGGAGATCATTGTCATAGTAAAAGCAATGTTGTAATAATGATCAACTACGAGAGACTTGGCTACTCTGATCAATGCAATGATCCAAGATAATTCCAAATGACTCATGATGAAAAAATTCTGCCCACTTCCAGAAAGAGAACTGATAAACTTTGAGTGCAAATTGAACCATAATTTTCTCACTTTATTTTTCTTGCTTTTTTGGAATATGTCTAATATATTTCCATATTAGTTTTGTATGGTTTCACATGTAAAATTGATATCATATTGTTCACTTTCTCAGTTACTGGAAGAGGGAGTGGGAGGGAGAGAGAGGGAATTTGGAACTGAAAATTTAGGAAGAAAAAAATATTTAAAATAATTAATTAATTAAAATAGATTTTTTTTAAAAAAAGGAAAGCTTAAAATGAAAACAACAGCTGAGCCACAACTGCAATTGAAGCCATTTAATGTGCACTGCTGGCAAGCATAGTGTGATAGAGTTGGGCATTTTAGAGGAAGTACAATCTTCATTGATCTTTTAGAAAAATAATATTCAAGCTTCAGGCATTGTCTCATAACAGTGTCAGACTTCTACATGTTTACATATATAACCATCTTTGAAATTTTCCTAATATTAGGTGTTTAGTGATATGTTGGGGGCAACTAGATGGTGCAGTGGATAAAGTTCCAGGCATGGTGTCAAGAAAACTCATCTTCCTGAGTTCAAATATAGACTCAGACACTTACTAGCTGTGTGACCCCGGACAAGTCACTTAACTCTGCCTCAGAGTCCTCATCTTTAAAATGAGCCAGAGAAGGAAATGGCAAACCAGTCCAATATCTTTGCTAAGAAGACCCCCAATGAGGTCATGAAGAGTCGAATACAACTGAAAATGACTGAACATTAACAAGGATGTGTTGACCAAATAAGTTTATAATTGCCTGACATTTTTACTTTTTAATCCAGATGTTTTGGCATTCTGTAAATACTTACCTTGGGGCAGGTAGGTGAATAGAGAACCAGGTCTGAAGTAAGGAAGACTCATCTTTCTGAGTTCAAATCTGGCCTCAGACACTTATTAGCTATGTGACCCTGGGCAAGTCACTTACCCCTGCTTGCCTCAATTCCTCCTTTATAAAATGAGCCAGTGATGGACACAGCAATCCACTCTAATATCTTTGCCAAAAAACCCCAAATAGGGTCACAAACAGTTGGACATGACTGAAACGACTCAACAACAACAACAAATATCTCAATTTGTATTTTGTAATAGCATCATAATTAGCCCTTTAAAAGAAAAATGCACAGCCATTTTCTTTCTTAGTCAAAGGCATAATACTTACTTTGGACATTATAGATTCTCTCTTTTCATCACAAATAATATGAAAGGATTGCCAAGAATCATGAGTTTCTTGTTTCATAGCCCATTGGATATAACATTTATTTCAAATTTTTATATATAGAACCAAAAGATTATGATTTCAGAGTTTAAGAAGATATGTAGAAATAAAACATACAGTACTAGATTTTTTAAGGTGGTGAGAACCTGCTTAATGATATTCTATTTGGGTTTCTGTGATCCTCAGTTAGAAAAAAAAATTGTTCCTTATTTTTTAAAGCAGTGCAGCGATAGCAAGGTAAAGCTTCACATTTTGGGTAAAAGGATTATTTTGCAATATCTATTATATGATGCTTTACTTTGATGTTATTATGAAAAGAATAATGAAAAGGAAAGAAAGACTGAAAGGACTTTATTATTAGCTGCTCGTGGGAATTATTCCACAAACCATGAGAAAAATACTGTTTTGTAGCTCTTAAGGAAAACCTAATGTTGAATCATAGCTTTAATATTCAATCATTTTGCATATCATTATGTTCCAAAATATGCAGTAATTATGATGTAAATAAATTTACTCTGTAAACCCTGGCTGCTTAATCATCCATTCTGTAGATTGATATGTTATTCTTGGGGCTGGTAGGTCACAGAACTCTGTCCAAACCCATTTTCACCATGGATTATTATGAAATAACTAATGTTTAGAAATGGTGAGCATGAAGTAGTCTTGTGGACAGGGAGGATTAGTTTCCAAGCTGCAACTCAATCAAAAAATTCTGAGACAGCCATAAAGCTCAAGAACTCAAACTAACTTATTACTTTAGCTCAGTCCCAAAAAAGTTTCAAAAATTCTCTTTCCCACTCTGAATCCTAGATTATGCCTCAAACTAGAATGGCCAGAGAAATTATTTACACGAAGAATACTATATTACTATGAAAATGACAAGTATTTGGATTTTGAAAATACATGGAAGTATGTATGTATTATGAATTTTATTGCATATAAATTTTATATTTAATATAAGTATTTATTAAATACATTTATTTACTTGCAGTGTAGGTATGGGTGTGATTTCAGCTGTATCCCACTCTTTGTGACCCCATTTGGGGTCTCCTTCACAAAAATGCTGGAGTGGTTTGCCATTTTCTTCTCCAGCTTATTTTACAAATGAGGAAACTGAGGTAAAAGGGTTAAATGACTTGCCCAGGGTCACACAGCTAGTATGTTTCTGAGGCTAGATTGGTACTCATGAATATGAGCGTTATTCCAAGCCGCAGTGCTCTATCTACTGTACCACCTAGCTGATACCCACATACATACACACACACACACACACAATGTTAAGTGAACACAAAATTATATATATATATATATATATATATATATATATATACATATATACTGATTATATTATTATAATATATATTTCATATAATTATAATATTTTATATGTACACTGATAATGCATCTGAAAAAAAAGCAAAATAGCTAACATTTACTTAGCACTTTAAGGTTCTCAGAGAATAATAATATGTTATTTCATTTGATCCATTAAGTGACTTGCCCTAAAATCACAAAGCCAGTAAATACTTGAGGCAAGATTTGAATGCCGGTCTTCCTGACTTCAAGGCTAGCATTCTATCCAATGCCCTACATCACTCTCATGTATCTGTGTAATAAACAAGGTCATAAAGAACTTGGGGTGATGGGAAGAGTTGAATAATCATTAATAATAACTGACATTTATATAGCAAATATTTTATATATTATTTCACTGCACAATTTTGGTACTACAAGTGTTATTATCAGTATTTAATAGGTAAGGAGACTGAGGTCCAGAGTCATTAAGTAATTTGCCCATGGACTCAGAGGGAGAAAATTTGAACTCCCATTTTCCTGTGTCATTCCAGCACTATAGCTACTATTCCAAGCTGCCTCTCGTCATTACCATCTTCTTTTGAAAGAAAATTGCTTAAGTCAAAATTATTGACTTCAATTCATGATAATACTTTATGTTATCTCTAGTAATGCAGAGACAGGGGAACAAGTGTATGGTGGGTCAGGATCAGTCAAAACACACACAACATTTATTAAGTTCACTGTCTTATATGGGCACGGTTCTTGGCACTCCAAAACAATTACGATAGCAACATCGCCGATTACAGAGCACCATAACAGATATAATAATAATAATGAAAAATTATAACATCATAAGAATTATCAAAATATGACACAGAGATATGATATGAGCACTTACTATTGGAAAAGTGGCGTCAATAGACTTGCTCCACAATGGGATGCCACAAACCTTCAATTTGTAAAAACAAAACAAAACAAAAACACTATATCTGCAAAGCACAATAAGGTTAAATGCAGTAAAATATGATATGCCTGCATATAATAATATTATAATAATAATATATAGCAATCCAATCTTTATGTAAATATTCAAATCCTTTCCTTCCTTTCAAAGTTGTTATGACTTTTGAAAGTACTGGGTGATCTCCATGCCATGACAAATTATCAAGGTGGGATACTGATGGTGGCTTTTAAAATTATTATTATTAATTACTATCACTATTATTAGTCATAGTAACATGTAATTTTAGAATTGTATACTACCACTTCTAGTGTGTAACAATAACATACTCATATATAACACACACACACACACACACACACACACACACACACACACACACACACACACATATATATATATATATTTGGATACCACTTCTACCAAAAATGATAATTCATGAAAAATAAAATGAAAATACAATTATCATTTCCACATTGCAGAGGTTAGGGGTGTGGCTCCCCAGCAATCTGAAAAATTCATGTAAAAAATTTTGGCCTTCTCTTTGTACCAGAGAAAATGTCTGAATTATTATGGCATTAAAAGATAAAATATGTTGATCTCATGCAATACTATACATATATTTTATGCATTTATGAGTTTCTAACCTTTTCTGTGTTATTTCCTGGCCTTCACATGGCATCTGCGGTTTCCACAAAACTTCCAAAAAATTCCCACTTAATTTCTTATGCTGATTTATGATATATAGAAACTGTAATGGGGAAAATTGACATGTAGATAATGATAGTTAAGTCATCATCATACTTAAAATGGTGAGGAGGAAAGATTTAGAAAGATTTACATACCCCAAATATCTCAAAAATTATATTAGGGAAAGATTTACACCCATATGCTTTTCTACCAGCTCTAAGAGTATTGCTACATTTAAGACTATTGCTATCCCTACTAACCCTGGGACACATGCTAATTATATCTGCCTAAATAATCTAGATGCAGTGAGACAGAAATTATTTTTGTGTGTGTGGTCAAGATACTTTAACCTATTCCTCCTACAAACTCAGATGAACAGACTCTTATGTAATTAAATGGAAGGACATGTTGTGGTATACTGCATTAATATAATGGAATATGATTGAATAATAAATGAAGACTTAGAAGAATTTGGTGAAAAGTAAGACAATATGTGGAACTGAAGCATGAGGACATGCACTACAAGATAAATGGAAAGTATAATAAAATTAATCTCAACACTGAGTATTTACATTTGGTAGTATTGGCCCCAAAGAAGAGATGAGGAATTGTATTTTCCTCTCTCCTTTCAGTAGAAATGTGGAGGACTAGGGGTGCGGAATGTTGCATATACCCTCAGGCATGGGCTATATGTTGGTTGATTTTGCCTAACTGTGTTCTTTTTCCCCCTTTGTTGCATGGAAAGGTCACTAGAGGGCAGAATATATCCTGAAATGACAGCAATATAAAACAAACCTTCCATTTTACATCTATATGTGTATATATATGCATATTATATATATACATATATATTTAAAAGAAATCAAACAGAAGTTTGAGCAAAATATTTGGTCTGGTGCATTTGTTTGGAAATGAAGAAAACATTTTGCATCATTCTTCTATTGACAAAAAAATACATCATTGATAAATAATACATATTATGTTTTTCAGAATCGAGTACAGATGACTTATTGAATTAAGGAATCCTAATTATAGATGAGTATTTTTAGTTCCCAATATGACAAAGAAACTTGGAAATTTCCATATTAGTGATCAGTTTGCAAATTAAATCTATCACAGGTCAAGTTTAATTCAAAATTCTAAAGCAATAATTTATTAAATGCCCACTTTGTGCAATATCTTGTAAGTTGATAATGATGCTAATGAGTCTAGTTTTAATTAAGAGGGTGATGTTAGGACTACAGCTTTATAGGTTGGACATTTACGTAATATTTGCAAATATGAAGGTAAAGTTATGAGCATTAGAGGGAAGAGAAATTTAATGAAGAATAAAAGTGTATAATTAAATGAACTTCAGTGACACTCCAAGAATGCCCCGAAGAGTACTCCTGTAAAATGTGCACATTGAGCTAAAAATCCAGTATAAACTGGACAAGAAATTTCTGGAAGTTATTTCTACACATTGAATAGTAGAAGAGCATGTTGTTGTCATTGTTGTTGTTGTGGTTATTTTTAAATTGTGCTTAAAAATATGAGCCATAGTATTAGGGATTTATTTCACTCATTAACTTTTCTTCTCCACTAATCCCCAATTTCATGATTTTTGCAGAATACTAAAATCCAAAAATGACTCACCTATTTTGAATATTGGTGGCCTGCCACTAGTATTAATGTTAAAATAATCTTGAATTAGAAAAGTTTTTATTTAAAGTAGAAATGAAAGCACAAAGGTTTCAATCTTTGTGAGGTTACACGTTTTTTTGAATCACAACAGAGAGAAAATTTGCAAACTCTTTGCTTTCTCTTCTATGTAGGCGGCCCCTCTTTTAGAGGCATATTGTATTTGTGTTATTAGTGGCTTAATAATGGTCAAGGTGGGATCAGATTAGACCATTAGCTTTATCTTAATTGTCAAGTTAACAATAACTGCATTGTGCCCCATAGAAGGAGGAACAAGTGCTCATGAATAAATGAAATTATTTTGAAGGGCAGGTTATTAAATGTTAATATCACATCTGGCTCTTCGGTAGGCCTACATACAATGTATTTATAGAAGACACATTACCCTGCTGTCAGTCCATTGGAAAGTGAAAAGTTAGTCCCTTGTAAAGCCCCCTTGGGACTCCTGGGTCTGGCCTGCTTAGCAGGTTTGAGCTGGATGTTTCCTTCACTATCGGAGAAGGAGGCTGACATCTGGTGCCTGTAGGGGTATTGTGATGGAGAAACACAGCTTTCATTTCATCAAAGGGAGCAGGTCAGTCTGGAACAATGGAGCATGTTTCCTGAAAAATGGGTTAAAGCATAACAGAAGCTCATTCATCTTCTATTTGATCCGGAGTACAGCTGGGGATCTGTATCTATTACCAGGGTGTCTCAGTCGGCTGAAGCCTTGCTAATAGAGTAACTTCTTTCACCTTCCAAACAACACCACCCAGCACTGGGGAACGGCCACAGCAATGTGCTGTCAAGGCCCTTCACATTGTGAGGATCAGAAGCAGGACTTGTCCCATCTGGAATCAGATCAGTGTGTACATGTCATCTTCAAAACCGTCTCTCTCTGCTCCAGTTCCCTCTCTCTGTTGACTGTAGCTTGAATCCTGCTGGTATCGTAGCCCCAAAGACAATTGCATTCCAGCAGCTCTCAGTGTGCTCTCTACAACCTTGAACTCCAAATGGGAGGTCACTGATGTATGTAATGGTTGATTAGAAGCGATTATTTTAGCCTCCAGGTCAAAAAGTCTTGACCTGGATGACTTTAAGACAGCACAACTAATTTTTACCATTGAGGAGTGTAGGCATTCCCCAAATAGTAGTGATAAAACATATACACATGTATGTACATGCACAGACACACACACACACACACACATACACAAAACATCCACAGGCCACATAGAATCATAGAAGCGTAGAACTATTGAATTAGAAAGGAATTCATTGACTATCTAGTCCAAATAACACCTCTATAAAAGTCCCTACCATAGCACCCCTGAGTGGTCATCCAGCCTTTCCTCGAAGTCTTCCATAGAGAGAGATCCCTTTACCTCCTGAGGCAGCATGTTCCACTTATAGACAGTTTCACTTGTGGAGGTTTTTTTTTTTTCTGACATGTCTAAATTTTTCTTTGCATTGCTTCTGGCTCTTCCCTCTGAGTCAAACAGATCAAGTTCAAACCTTCTTCCACAAAAACCTTCAAATACCTAGATATAGCCATCATACTCCCACCTAATTCTTTTCTTTTCTTCTCTAGGTTAAAAACATTTAGCTTTTTCAACTAATTTTCATACGGCGCAGATTCGAGACCCTTCACCATCTTGGTTGGGTTGTACAGTTCAGGGAGGACTAGCACCTTTAGTGTGAGGGCTGTTGAACCCTTTTCAGGGCTGCTCATCTTTGGTATCTACCTGATTCACTCCAATCTCACCTGGTGCTCCAAGAAGCTGTAGCAGGTGCAGCAAACACATAAATTGTCTCGACAGATGGTCTAAACCCAGGTTGAGGGCAACTTACAGGCTTCAAATTTGTCCATGACTTGGGGGGGGGGCATCTACTCCAAGCATGTGAAGACTTCCTCTGGCAGAATGGGTTGATGAGAACAATTTGTTCCAAAGACTATGAAGGCATCTGAAGCAGGCTCTGTGGAGTGCTTAGAGCTTGGTCACACATCAAAGATGTCATCCACCACATTCTGGGCCATCTCCAATTGTCTTAACTCTTGTCTTGCCTGGATTTCAGTGACTCAAGAAGAAGGCTGATGACTTTGTGCAACTCTGCCTCACTTAAATCCAACTGATGCACAAATTGGGACATCACAAAGGATGAACAACAATATTTTTCTCGGAATGCTCCCTAGTTTGTTAATTTCTTATACCATGACACCCAGAACTGAACATGATTATCTAAATGTATTCTGGTAGCAGTATCATCTCCTTATTTCTGGTATCTCTTCATTTCTTCCCATAGCCCAAGATTGCCTAACCCTTTTTGCATCACCCTATCGATGCAGTCCACTAAATCTCTCAGATCTTTATTTTACCAAACTGCTGCCTAACTACTTTATATTTGTGAAGTTTCAAATGCTTGTAAGATTTCATATTTGGCCCTGTTAAGTTTCGTCTTATTAGATTCAGTCCAAATGTTCCAGCCTATTAACATCTTATTGGATCCTGATTGTCATCTATCGCTTTAGTTATCCAGCCCTGGTCTGTTTAGGGTAGAAATTGAGCATAGGGAAATAAGAAAGTGTGATAATAAAGTGTGATCATGTGACCATGCAGGCCATAAAATGAGGCACTTGTCCAAAATAGACTTTCTTTTATGCATACATAGCCATTAGTTTAAATGAGCTACTTCCTTCACATCTGATAAAATATATGTTTTTTATTATATTTGTGGTTCTCATATAATCTGTCATTAGAGAAGTGAGTGACTGCTAGAGTGAAGTCAAGAAATGCCTGCTCTTTTCCATAACTAGTCTTATATGTGACTCATAGCTGTCACACAATGAAAGCCACACCTGACCTATAAAAGCTAATGTACAGCATGGTTACTATGGAAGTAAAGAAACATCAGCCTCATAGGAAAGCAGACAAGGTCACCTATACCTCAGAAAAGTAAACAGCAAAGGCAATGCTAAAGTGGATAAAACAGAAAGAATATGAGCACATATCAGGAATTTAACCCCTCAAGGGCAAGGACTGTCCTTTGCCTTTCTTTGTATCACCAGCACTTAGCACATTGACTGGCACATAGTAGGTGCTTAATAAATGTTTGTTGGCTGACTAACAAACCAGAAGAGGAAAACAGTCAGTGATGGGTACAGGACACACCCTCCCCAGGTGAGGCTGTCTCCAACAGCAGTAACATGCAACCAAGTCTATGGCATGAGGGTAGTACACCTGCTAATATGATTAAGTTCTGAGACCTAAGCAGTTATTGCAACGCAATTACGTGATTTGGTTATTATATGTTGACAGAGGTAAAGATATCAGGAAAATCTTGCCTCTACTCCCCTCCCCCTCAGATTCTGAAAATCCTGATTCTCTTTCCCTATGTGTCAGTTTACTTCCTTCTCCTAAAGTCTTTTGCTGTGGATCCTCCTCATCTTACGCCCATTTATCCCTCTTTCCTAATGTGTGAACTTGTGTACTTTACCGCACAGAGAAGATTGAACCCTGCTGGAAGATTCCTCATTAATATATGTTTCTCTGTGGTCTAGGGATAGATGGGCCAAGAGGTCTGGCTTGTAGTGATTAGACTGCTCAAGGGAAGACACAAGAATGACCTGTGACAACAGACTAGGCTAAATTAGCTCATGCTTTAAAGCATCTCTGTTGTCTCTGGGATAAAATTTGTTATTTAAAGCCTCTCAGGTTTTAACCTGATTCCACCCCTACCTTTCCAACTTTTTTATTTATTGCTTCCCTTCACACCCTCACACTCTCTATAGAGAATCCAAAACAGCCTGTTGTTCATTATACATGCCACTCAATCTCTGTCTCAGTGCCTTTGCACTGACTGTTCCTCATGTCTTTAATGTATTCCTTCTTCTCTAAACTCTTGGAATTCCATATTTCCTTCAAAAGTAAACTCATCACTGCTTTTGACCTGAGACATTTCCTAACTATGTCCGGCTCCTAGGAACATAATTCCCCAAATGAACTTATATGAATGTTTAAATATTCTACATAAAGTTACCTATTTATACATACATATTGTCTCCCTGATAGAATATAAGATCCTTTAGGGATGAAGTTATTTCAGTTTTTGCATCATCAGCACCTAGCATGGTAAGTGGCATGCTTAATAAATGCTTCATTGATTGGAGTATGTGAGCCATGAATCATCTGAGTTTATCATGAAATGGACTTCATCACCATCTAATCTAGTAATAGTAAGAGGAGCATTAGTAATTGTAGTAGTAGTATTAGCAGTAGTAGTAGTAGTTGTTGTAGTTGTAGTAGTAGTATAATAGTAGTAGTTGTAGTAGTGGCAGCAGCAGCAGTAGTAGTAACATCTGGCATTTAGAAAGCATTTTAAAATTTGCAAAGTACTTCACAAGTATCTCATTTGATCCTCCCAACAACCTTGGGAAGTAGTTACAAATATTATCATCATTTTATAGCTGAGAAAATGAAGTAGAGATGAAGTAATACGTGTCTGGATTTGAATTCATGTCTTCATGGCTCTAGGCCTAGCACCCTATATCACCTAGCTGCTAGTCTCATGAAAGTCAAGAATTCTTTAATTAGCTATTAATAAAATCATAGATGTGGCTCTAAAAGGACTTTAATGAGCATCTACTCAAACCCCTTCCTTTTACATATGATAAATTTAAGACCAGGAGAGGTTAAAATGTTGTTCTAATTCACACAGGATCAGTTAGGATTTGAACCCGGAATGTTGGGTTCTAAAACTAGGGTTCTTTTCATTGTCCCAGACCATATTCCTGTTGGAGTAAGAGATTTGTCCACCACATATGGTTTTCTGCATCAGTTTTCCAAGTAGAATTAGTCACTGAACTTCTGTACTATCTGGTTCTGCTTCAAAGATGCTCAACAAAAGAGGGCTACTTGGCTTCTTGGTGGATATTTCTTTCCTTTGAACCGCCCAAGATTTTGTTCAGTTCCTAACTGGCTGTTGCTTCCATTTTTTGGCTCCCAAAGTTTTTTATCCTGTTTCTCTAAATGAGCTCTTGGGGGAAAAGTCACAGAACTCTCTCAACTTACGCTTCTTTTGCAGGAACAAGTCAAATTTGTGTGAAATGAAACATTTATTTCTTGTGTGTGAATATGAATTCCATCAGGCATTTGACCCATTAGTCTGATTCTAACAGATCTCTGGGCTGCTAAATGCACCTATTACACGTGAATTAAGTGTGTGGAAAAAACCAGCAAAACCAGGAACCTGATTTATCATACATGCAGGGAACCACAATAGTCATTTGACTCTGAGGACTTTTCCAGGTCTTTAGTATTCTTTATGTACTACCTCTGAATCCTGAGGCTCAGAAAGTTAATGAAATTGGGTACTTCCTATCAAAATTAAGAATGTAGCAAAAACATTGTGGATATAGGCCCTATGGCTTGCATCTTAATTCCTGTCTGATTTGCCTATCAGAACCAATTCAACATTGCAATTTAAAAGGACCAAGGGAGGCGAGATTTGGGGAGAGATATTTTGGAAAGTTTCTGTTTGACTCTGACATTTTTAATGGGCATTTCTGTTCTTCCCCTTTCCTGTACCTTTGTCCTTAATAGGAAGACAAATCACAAAATCTAAAAGCTGGTAGGGAACTCAGAAGCCCTCTAGTCCAACCCATACTTGAACCTAAATGGCTTCTAGAATATTACTGACAAGTGGTCATCTAGTCTCTTCTTGAAACTTGACAGTAGGAAGTAGCCCAACATTTCCCATAGTGAATCATTGCCTTTTTGGACATCTTTTTATTATCAGAGGCAGTAAGATGATGCAGTTAATAACAGATCAGAGGACTCAGTCTCCAAAAGCTCTCAGTTCAAATCTAGCCTCAGATGCTTACTAGCTATGTGAAGATAGGCAAATCACTTGAGCGCCCTGTGCTTCAGTTTCCTCAGCTGTAAAATAGAGATAAAGATAACACCTACCTCCCAGTATTGTGAGCACAGAATGTAATTGTATTTGTAAAGTGCTTTGCAAACCTTGAAGGGGAATCCCAATATTAGGTATTATTAGTTTGTTTATCTTTATATCAAGTATACCTCTTTGCAATTTTGACCCATTGTTATTTCACCCTGTGGAACCATTGTTATTGTTTGTCCTTGGTTTTTGAAGAGGACCAATGGCACGAGGAGGGTGATGTCTTGACTTGCAAGTGAATTGGATTTAAGTGCGGCAGGTGCACCTCACTCTCTTCTCCAGAAACATTAAAGTTCAGTAGCAAGATAAAAGTCAAGCTTTACAAGCTTTGTACCTTACCTATGATACCCATTAAATAATTAAGGACAGCTATCCTGTGTCTTCACCCATCCCAAGTTTTGTCTTCTCCAAGCTAATCAACTCTGCTTGCTGTTATCTGGTCTTATCACCATTATGGTTCTCCTCTTTTGTATGTACTACAGTCTCTCTCCTAAGATGTGTCCCTTCAAATGCAACATACTATTCTGTTGCAGGCCAAGTTAGAGCTGAGCCCTGTTCTCCTCGGACCTCCAGGCCCAGGGGCCTGCTGAGATAGATTCAGGGCTTTGGGATGTGGGTGGAGCCAGGAGGAGGGGTCTCGCCTTTGTTGCCTCCCTGGCAATTCCAGGTCTTTGCCTGACCTGCCTGACCACGTGGAACTTCTGGCTGCCTGACCACGTGGAGTTTCCGGTCTTTGCCTGGACTGCCTGCCCACAGGGAGCTTTGGGTAGCGTGGGAAGAGAAGGGGAGGAGAGTAGGTGGAGTCAGGGCGGTCCTAGGACCCAGGTGTATTGAGTTTTCACCTGTCCTTCACCCACGTAACCAAAGAATGTACCTGTGTCACTAAAGCTATAAATGTGCTGCTTGCTGAAATAATAAACGGAGTGCTTCACCATCTTTCGGCTCCCGCCGTGTTCATTGTCCGCAAGATCAGGTCCTTTGTTTAGGCAGAGGCCTGGGGCTTGGGGGGAACCCCGAACATAGTTACGAGGCTTCGGAAGCTCGTAACACTATTCTATGTGTGGTCTTACTAGGGCAAGGTGCAAAAACATCATCTGCTTATCATGACTTTTTAAAAAAATCTAATTTATAATTTTGTTGGTATAGATAACTTCATTGAGGAAATTGCAACAAAATGAATCAGTACCAGATTTGCAACTTAGGGCATTAGAGAATTGCCTAGAGTGATATTAAGTTAAGTAACATCACTAGAGTCACCTGGCTAGACTAGTAGTAGGACCCAATTCTTTGATCCTTTTAAAATAGCTTTTAAATAATTTTGCTTATCTTTATCAAAGTGATGAACATCCACAGGTGGAAGTACAAATCATAGAATCACAGAGCTTTGAGTTGGAAGGGACCATCACCCACCTAGTCTAGCCAATAGCTGAAAAGTAATCCCCACTGTAGTGAACCCAGCAAGTAGCCAGTCCCACTCAGTGCCTCTAGGAAACTCTCTAAACTTTAAGTTGCAAAGTAGATGTCCATGTGCATTGATTGAGAATTTTCCATCATTCATCACAGGCTCGGTGTCCCCAAAAGATCTAGGAATAAATTTTCTGTTCCATTTCTAATACCTCAAGACCTTCCATCTATTTTGCAATGAATTAATTAAAATGGACACACACTAATTCTTGCTTCAAGACTTCCAGTGAGGGGAAGCTCATCATCTCCAGAGGCAACCCATTCTATTTTTGGACATCCTTAATTGCCAGGGAGTTTTATTTTGTTTTGTTTGCTTTTGTACCCCTGACCTCAAGTCTAGATTTGCCTCTTTATATGTTCTATCCAATGCTCCTGGTTATAATTTCTGATTCCAAACAGAACAAGTCTAATCCCTCTGCCACTTAACAACCCTAATAAATACTTGAATACAATTACCATGTTTTTGTTGACTGTATCTTCTTCAAATAAAACATTCCAAGTTCATTCAATTGATTTTTATATGACATAGACTCACAGCTCTTCACTATCCTGGTGGTCCTTCTTGGATACCTTCCAGTTTATCAGTGTCTACAGAGTATGGTCTTTGGAACTGAACATATTGGATATTGTCTAACCAGGTCAGAGTACCAAAAATTTTCCTGATTGCCTTTAAGACTCAGATCAAGTGTCATTTTCTGCATGAAACCTTTCCCAGTCTCTCCTGATGTATTTCTTACACATACATGTGTTTGGATATTATTTTATTTATATTTATTAAATATTATATTTTTATTCTAAAATATATTTATATGTTCTCTCCCTTTAGAATGTAAGCTCTTTGAGGGAAAGGGCTATTTTTCCTCTTGTTTTTATGAGCACACAATGCAACACCTGCTTCATAGTTGGAGCTTAATAAATATTTTTTGGTTGATTGATGAATTAACTATATTTCCTTATTCCTATAAGCTATGATTCTGTTACTACTGTCTGATGTAGTGTTAGCTTTTTTGTCTGCTATATCACATTGATGGCTCATATTGAACTTTCATTTCATGAAAGCCATGAGGTCCCTTTTTTCCCCTTCCCAAACTGCTGTCCAGCCATGAGTTCTTTACATAATCCAGTTTCTAATCCTGTTTCCAGTTTCTAGAATCATAAGAATTTTAGGACTATAAGGAACTGCATTGATCACCTAGTACAATTTCCATATTTTACAAATGACAAAGGAGTATGATAGTAAATGTTCAACAACCATCTTCCCCTTGCAAAACAACAAACCATATATACATGATAGACTTTTAGGTTTAATTTGCATTATTAACATTTTCTCCATTTTTTTAAGTCTAGACAGTCAACAAAACAATGAATCAAGCCCTGATTTGTAGTGTTTGCCAATTACACAAGTGTAAATGCTCACACTAAAAATTTAATAATTCTCTAGCACACTTCTGACATGGTGAAACTGGAGCCCTTCAAAATTAATACATTATATTCTACTGGAAATATATTAAGAACCAGGAAACTTGATTGGGCCATACTACCATCTAAAACTATTTGGTGTATTGAAAAGAATCTTTCTCTCATAATAAGTAGTCCTGGCTCCCTTACTCATTAGCTCCATTACTTTGGAGAAGTCATTATATCATTTCACCTTTCAGATTCTCACTTTCCTCATCTATAAAATTCAGATAATAATCTTTGTACTATGTATCCTCACAGCCTTATCATAGGGAAAGAATATTGTAAACCTTAAAGCTCTCCATCAATGTGAGCTTTTATCAACTAACTTCGCCACTGAAGTTGCTTAAACTGTCCAGTCTTTTGGAAGGCAATGTGAAGCAATGCAATGAGGGCTAGATTTCAAGTCAAAGGTCATGGATTCATTTCCCATATCTGGTGCTTATTGCTTGTGTGACTTTGGGCAAGTTATTTAAATTCCATGGGCCTCAGTTTCCTTATCTGTAAAATTAAGAAATTGGATTAGATTCCTTCTAAGATTATTTTCAGGCTTAGATTTGTAATGTAGAATCTAGGAAGCTATATGGCACAGTGTATAGATTTCCAGACATGGAATAAGGAAGGCCTGAGTTTCATACTCACTCTCACATACTTACTAGCTATGTCACCCTGGGCAGGTCTCTTAAACCCTCTGTGTCTCATTTTGCTCGTCAATAAAATGGGGATAATAATAGCACGTACCTCATAGGATGGTTGGGAAGACCAAATAAGAAAACATTTTTAAAGCTGTAGGCAAACCTTAAAGCATTATATGAATGCTAGCTGTCTTATTTTGCTCATGAATTTTATGCCTGAAATATGAAAGGTGTGGATTAGATGACCTGTAGGTAATCTATAGATCTATAAGATCCTCCTTAGCCCGGACACTCCATGATGTTTATTTTGGTTAACACATTTTTAGAGGTATGCAAGTTTCTTGTTCCTTCCTATTTGCATCCAGTCAGATAAATATGGAGGAAGAGATGTCAAATGTGCCGATTTTGTCAGTCCATAGTAAAAAAAGGTGGAAATGCTTCCCTGAATGTCAGTTCCTTTGATTTATGTGTTTCTATCACGATGCTCCATTCAGACAGGGAACCAGTGCTTAGTAGGAAAAAGGGATGGTTATTCGAAGATAAACCATGACCTCTAGTGACCTTTCCATTGTTAAGGAGTTTTGCTCCATTCAGGAGAAATGGATGGTCATACTTGGTCTTACTAGTTAGCGCTGCAGTAACAACAATATGATACTTACAAAATTGTTCTTGAAAAGGCAAGGATAAAATTCAGAAAAGGATTCTTAGTGGGAAAAAAGAATAAAATAAAAATGTATTCCTCTGTTTCGGAGGCCAAGCTACTAATGACAATAAAAACCCAAACATTGATTCCACTAAATGCAATGGTTCCTGAGAGATTATGAAACTATGCTTTAGTTCCTCCATTTAATAAATGGTGAATAAAGTTGACATCTATGAGCTTCTTATGAGGCAGCTGGCTCAGTGAATTGAGAATTGGTCTTACAGTCAGCAAGATTTAGTTTCACATCCTCTTTCTAACATTTGTTTAACTTTGGGCCTTATGCAAGGCACTCTTAGTGCCCCTGGAAAGTCTTTGAAATTTTAAGCTGAAGAAGAGTTTTTAACCTGCATTGAATAGATGGGAGATTCTTCACCTGGAATTCCATATACTGATGAAATTGAAAGTTTGATTTCAACCAAACCAATACAAACCAAAATAACAACAAATAAGTAGATAGAAAGAAGATTCAGGTAGATAACATCTCCAAGATTCCATGATTCCTGTTTTTGCCATATAGAACAAACATTTTTTTAGAGTTCCCGAATTGTCAAAAAATTGACAAAAACACCAAGTTGTTCTGGTTTCCAACTGGCAATTTGAATGGAAGACCTACATTTCTGAAAACCGAGGAGTCCAGCCTTAGAAGTAGCAGATACTTGAGCCTTTGTTATATTTTCTTTCTTTTAGTTCTGACATATTCCTCCTTACTAGATTGAAAGCTCCATGAGGACAAGGACTGTATCTTATCTAAATTTATTTCCTCTAGAGGAGAAGTTTGCTAGCATTAATAACTCTTGGTTCAATTAAGTTGAATAAAGTTCATTAGACATCATTCTTAACCTTATACCTAATTTGACTTCAGCTGGCAAAGAATTATAATGAACGTTAGTTGAAAATTTGTGAGGCTGACCTGCACTTGAGACTACATCTTGAATATTTCTGCTATTCAGACATTTCATCTTTTCTAATTGTTTATATTTTATTTATGTATTTAATATTTTCTTTTTGTCCAATTACACATAAATTTTTTAACATTCTTTTAAAAAATGAGTTCCCAAACCTCTCCCTCCTTTCCTCTCCTCTGCCCTCATTGAGAAGGCAAGCAATTTGATATAGGCTATATATATATAGTCATGCATGAATGTATTTCCATATTAGGCATGTTGTAAAGGAAAACACAGACCAAAAATAAAATAAAATACAACCAAGGTGGAAGAAAGTTTTAAAAAAAGTATGCTTTGGTCAGTGTTTGGACTTTATCAGTTCTTTCTCTGGAGGTGGATAAGCATTTTTCATTATTAATCCTTTGGAATTGTCTTAGATCATTATATTGCTGAGAATAGCTAAGTCATTAACAGTTGATCATTGTTAATTATTTAATTAAAAAAAAACTTGACCTCCTTTGCTAATGAAAACAACTTGGACTTATCACCTTCTACCCATTAAATTTGCAAAAATAATTGTTAATAACAAAATGCAGGACTATTAGGATTATATAGAAATAGTTTCATAAAGTCATCATTGTTGGAGTCCTTAACTAATAAAATTTTCCCCCTGAAAACAACCTCAAAGTATGGAGTAAAAGTTATAAACAATCTTATTCTTTGACTCAATAATTCTGTGATTGATAATTTAAAGGTATATTAAAAAGAGCTTTCTGTTCATGATTTTTCTTATCAGCATTTTTTGTAATCAAGGGAAAAAAACCTAGAATCAACTCTAATTAATAATTCAACAATGAAGGAACGTTTGAATAAATTATGGTATGTTAATGACAATTTACAAGGAAAGTGAATGGGGATGAATGGACAGATAATCCTGATGGAGACTTAGAGGTAAGAACTGAAAAGTTGTTGTGACATTTTTATGCTTTAAATTAATGAATTTGAGTATAAGTAGTTGTAAAATAGTCTAAGCTCTTGTGTTGATGTTTAATACTATTCATAAAAATCTCTTAGTGGAAATGTTAAAATGGTCTTCAAAATAAGTAGCAAATATGTATTCAAAGAAAGTCAGCTAATTTTATATGTGGCTTATCACCTTAAAGCTCCATATATGAAGCAATTATGAAAGTTTAACTGGGCAGAACCCAGCAGATGAAAATATTCGTTACCTTTTCTCAACTCCTTTCCCAGTATTTGGCAGTCAGATGCCATAAAATCCTCTTTAGTTTCTCAGGCCATTTCTTTCTGCTTAATGGAGGCTTCCAGGTTGGCTTCTAGCCACAAAGAGGTTGATCTGGGCTGAATAATAATGACTTCCATATCATTTTTGATGGGGCTTTTTAGCGCCAGTTCTGATCTTAAGATTCACAAAGTGTTTTCATAACGATGACCCTGAAAGGTGGGCAAGCTAGAGTAATACTGGAACCCAGAAAGGGGCTTAGTCATAAACATCAAGAAATGACTTCTTGGAGAACATATGGTATGAAAAAGCCTCCTAAGACACTGAATGCCCCATAAATGCTGGTTTTTCAGTAGCACTTCAAGATATCTGGGATTTTTAACTTTATTGTTGGTGGATCTGCCTCCAACCTCATTCATGAAAACATTAAGAATATAAACTTCTTGAAGGCAGGGCTGTTTCACTTCTGTCTTTGTATCCCCTGAGCTTAACACAGTGTCAGGCACATAGCAGGCACTTAATAAATGCCTGCTGATAAGGATGATACCAATGAGAATCACCTTGAAAGCAAGAACCATTCACATTTGTCTTTGTGTCTCCAGTGCATGTCTCTGTGCTTGACACAATGTAGACGCTTAATAAATAAATACTTGTTCGTAACAACAAAATTAGAAAATGACTCACTCCTGTAGTGCTTTAAGATGTGCAAAGAAGGGAGCAGCTAGGTAGGGCAGCAGATGGAGCTTAAGCTCTCGAGTCAGGAGGACCTGAGTTCAAATCCAGCCTTAGACACTTGATACTTACTAGCTGTGTGACCCTGGGCAAGTCACTTAACTCTGATTGCTTCTTCAAAAAAATTTGCAAAGCACTTTCTTACTCAAAATCTTGTGCAAAAGATAAAGAATTATTGTCTCATTTTATTGATGAAGAAATTGGCCTTCTAAAATACTTTATCTTTCCAGTAATCAAAGAGCTAATCTTTTTCTAGGGCAGAATTAGAACCCAGATGTCTTGAGTCCATGTCCAACCCTCTAGTCACTATATCAAGCAGACTCTCTACAATTTTTACACTTCAAATACACCTTCCTTTTGTGGTAGCTTTGTAAGATGCTGTTACTTCTGAAATTTGTGACTCTGCTGGACAATCTGTTGATAAACATCTGCATTTCAGCTAGAATGGTCCTCTAGAAACAAACATGTAGTTGGTTGAAAGCTGCTCTTGATGCCATTCCCTTTTGATAGATCCTGACAGATCCACTGTTTCTTTGACACATGTAACCTTTGAGCCCAGGGAGACAGCTCCAGACATTGGGGAGGATGCCTTAAATACCACATGCTAAATCCATTGCCTGCATTATGCTACACTGATATCAAATTTCATAAGGAGCCTTTATTTAAAGTGATGATCCATGTTTTAAAATGTTTGTATGTTCTGTGCTCTCTCTCTCTCTCTCTCTCTCTCTCTCTCTTTCTCTCTCTCTCTCTCTCTCTCACACACACACACACACACACACACACACACACACTTTTGATTTGGAAAGAGATAACTGGGGGAAGAATTGGGGGAGGGGTTAGAGCAGGAGGAAAATCAGTATGGAAATAAATATGCTTTAGATTCCTTAAATGCAGTTAAGGGAGAATTGACTCTATTAAAAAAGATACCCAGTAGACAGTTTAACTGGTGTTTTAGAATGTGATAAAAGAGGATGTTACTCCTAACTATCCAACTCCTCACTTCTTCCTGCCATTTTGAAATTTCTCAATCTTCTTTCCATCTTGCTGAAATAGCTCTTTAGAGCTGTTCCTCATAAAATGTTACATTTCTCAAGTAATGGGATTGATCTTTGCTATAGCAGCTCCTTCTAAGAAATGGATGATGGGAGAGTTTTTTTTTACCATCATGATAATCTTGCTAGTCTTTCTATTTTATATTTTATGAGATATAAAATATAAGATATCCTTTATATCTATATTTTATATCTTCCTACTACCATTTCCTATTGAAGAACATCTCCTTTGTTTACTATCACTTAATGGAACTTTGAATTTAATGAGTTTCTCATCCTTCCAAGTCCATTAATTAACAATAATGTGTATTGTCAAACTATGATAGCCATAAGGACTTGATACAATCTGCTATAGCTGAAAGTGTCTTAACCTATGGGTTAGAAGACATAGATTTAAACCCCCTTTCTTCCAACTAGATCACATAATTTCTTACCTTTTGAAAATAGGGATAATAATATGGGCTCATAGGTGTCTTGTGAACCAATCAAGATGGTGGATATAAAGCCCTTTATAATGACAAGAGCACTGATCATCATTCCATACTTTACCAGTTCCATTCCTTCATTTGTATATGTGGTAGTAACTCCTATACAGATCACAAGCCCTGCAAACACCAGTAGACAATTGTATGTGTTTGGATTGGCTTTGGGATTTGTTTGTTTGTTTTAACCAGACCTGTGATTCACTATTACAGGGAACTTCATATGGGAAAATTCCCTTTATTGATCAAATCATAATTTTATCCCCAGTGCATAGTCTTAGAGAGCTGTCTGGAGAACTGAAAGGCTAAATTACTTGTCCAGGTTCACACAGCTAGTGTGAATCAGAGGTGAGCCTTGAACTCAAGTCTTCCTGACTCCAAAGCCTCTAACTTCTACCATTCTATGTTTCTTATATGTGTTGTTGAGCTAAAATATTCACTGCCTTCTCTGTGGTGTAATTCCAAAATTTTATTCTAAGGCCAGCTAGGTGGTGCAGTAGATAGTGCATTTGGCTTGGAGTTAGGAAGACTCATTTTCCTGAGTTCGAATCTGGCCTCAGACACTTACCCTCTGTGTGACTCTGAGCAAGTCACTTAACCCTATTTACCTCAGTTTCTTCATGTAAAAGGAGCTGGAGAAGGAAATGGCAAACCTCTCCAATATCTATGCCATGAAAACCCCAAATGGGGTCACAAAGAATGTTGTAATGGGAAGTGTTGAATTTTGAGTCAAGAAACTGTGTTTGGATCTCAGTTGTTGTGATTACTGTGTGTGTCACCTTGGTGAGCCCCTACTCAGACTCTCCAGACTTCCCTTTCCTTATCTATAAAGACATGTTTTAGACATGAAGATGCCTAAGATTCTTTTTCTAGCTCTAAATCTATGACTCATGCTATAATTTGTCCTGTCCTTCATGCTTTTCAAACCTAATAGGCCCAGAGCTTCTGCTCTACTCACTACAGGAATGCATTAGAGAGAATTTTAGTTGAAGAAAATTAATTGATCAACAAGCATTAATCACCTCCCTACTCAGTAAAGTCCAGTGGCTTCTTGTCACCTCCAGGATCACATATGAAATCCTCTTTGGCTCCCAAACCCTTCATAGCCTTTCCCCCTTTATCTAGTCTTTCTATAATTTACACCCTCCCCCTGCAGTTCCTCCCCTCGGCCCACACTAATTGTGTCATCCTCCTTGCTTTTCTTCAAACAACTCTCTATCTCCTGACTCCTCCCATGCCTGGAATGTTCAACCTTCTACAGGAAGCTAGTGCAGCTAAGTGGTACAGTGGATAGAGTGTTGAATCTGAAGTCAGAAAGACCTGAATTCTAATAGGACCTCAGACACTTACTAGCTGTGTGACCCTGGGCAAGACATTTTAAGCTATTTGCCTCAGTTTTATCCTATAAAATGATCTAGAGAAGGAGATGGCAAACCACTCCAGTATCTTTGCAAAGCAAACCCCAAATGGGGTCATGAAGACTCAGACATGATTGAAAAAAATGAATGAATAACAAACTACAAGAATTCTTTTCCAATCCCCTCCTAAGTCTAGTGCCTTCTTTTTGCTGACGAACACCATTTGATCCTATAAATACCTTCTTTCTATATAGTTGTTTGCCTGTCTCCTCCATTGGATGGTGAGTTCCTCGAGAACAAGGATTGTTTTATGAATTTCTTTGTATCTTCAGAGTTTAGCATCATGCCCAGCGTATAGTAGGCACTGAATAAGGGCTTATTGGCTATATGCGACTCTCTGTTCTAGGCACTGGGGATAGACACAAAGGCAAAAGTGAAATATTCCCTACCCTCCAGATGCATATATGCTATAGAGGAAGCTAAGAACTCATCTCATCAAAACAACTCATTTTGTCAATGGGGAAACTGAGTCTTAGAGAAGTGAAGTCAAGTACCCAAGGTGACATCAGTAACAAGTTTTAGAGTCAGTATTGGAACCTACATTTTCTGGCTCCAAATCCAGCACTCCTTTGATCATCACCCAAACAAATCGAATTTTGTTTTGCCAAAAACTCAAAGCCTTCATCACTCTCTTTTCAGCTCTGCTTTCCAATCAGTTCATCAAGATCTTTGTGATTTTGCAATTTGCAGCTTGGAATTAAGTCTTTCTGAGTGAGACTCCCCCTCATGCTGGGTGAGTTCCTGAAGCCAAAACTGTTTTTCCTTTTACGTAGACTGCAATCCCAAGCCTCTTTTCCAGTCTGTTACTACCTTGTAGAGTCCTCTTTGCATTGACACATTTCAAGATGTTTTCTCCTTATTAAATATCAACCTTCCTGTCATTCCTGTGCAGTAGCAGCATATATCACAAAGATGTTTAGAAGAGTATGCTTTAGAAGGGGTAGAACCATCCAATCATTATTTTTAGAGGCTGGATTTCACCTGATCATACCCTTGCTTGTAAGCAATAAATGTGTCACCTTAAACAATTGATGTTAACATCCAAACATAATGTTAGAACACTACCAGAGTTTTTGCAAACATAACACATGGCTCCCTAAATGTCCCATAATTGGTAAATAATGTTGATTTAGTAGGGTCTGTGTCACTGTAGTGATAAAGAGAACAAATGTTCTGCTATAGACAGCTGGGTGGTCACTGAAGAACAACTGGACCAGGAACCAGGAGACCTGAGTTCTAGACAGTTTAGCTAGCTGAGCGATCTTTGGTTGGCCACTTTACCTCAAAGGGCCACAGTTTCTCCATCCGTAAAATGGAGGGGGAGGTTGTTGGATTAAATATTTGCTACCATTCATTTCCTTTCGAAAATTCTATGATTCTCTTAAAATAGCTATATAAAAAGCACTTCATAATACACTGTAATGTATTTGATATTACAATTTAGAATTTCAACTAATGTCTTTAGAAATGGGATGGAATTGGATGGTATATGTAATTTCCTGGGTATAGGAAACTTCCAAAGAGGAAACTCCTCTCAACCAATGTAAATCCATACCTTCTCTCATGTACACACATACACACACATATACACATACATATACATATGTGCATATGTGTGTGTACACATACACACACAGCCTTACAGAGTTATCCAGGGGAACAGAGAGGTTCAGTCACTCACACACTGTCACAAAACCATTATGTGTTAATAGGTGAGACTAAACCCAAATATTCCTGTCTCTGAGTTAATCTGTCTTTTAGGCACAATCTACAGAAACCATAAGTGTCATAAGAAGTAACTGAGACCCAGAATTCCATAGACTATTAGCCTAATGATGGGAGTATATACAAATTTTCAATGGAGAACCCTTCTTTTCCTTATGGAAAATTGTCATTAGTCAAAAAGAGCTCAAAGCTATAACTAAAAGTCATTATCTTGGATATCATATGGAATGCATCAATGGCATTGTCAAGCTATGATAGCCACAGGTACAACCTAAGGGGAAAGTGGCATATGTGTTTGTATATATGTATATGTGTATGTGTATGTGTATGTGTATGTGTATGTGTATGTGTATGTGTATGTGTATGTGTATGTATATGTGTATGTATATGTGTATATATGCATGTATATGTATGTATATACAATTGTGTGTATATACATGCATGCATGTAGTATGTATGTATACCTACATACATAATCTATATCCCTGTATTTCTGTATATGTATATGTTTATATGTGTGTATGTATATGTATGCATATATGGGTATATGCATATATATATACATATATACATACATACACACACACACACACACACATGATACATGCAGAGTAAATGGAAGATAATCTCAACTGGAAAGTCTCTGGAATATAGAGGCATTGGGAAACGCTTCCTCCAGAAGTTGGGATTTGAGCTGAGTTTTGAAGGAAGCCAGAAAAACTAAGAGATTTATTCAGTTTATTGCAGGCTCTAAGATTGGGGCCTCTAACCAACATTGCATATTTTCCTTCATCCATAACCCTTAGAATCAATCACAAGGCTAGAAGGTAAGTTGTCTACAAGTTCTACTACATTCAAACAGTACCAGAGAGGCAGTTTTCTCTTTTTTTTCTTATTAAATTTATGGGATGGAGTGGGGAAGGGGAGACACTATTCCCTTCTTTAGCTACAAATTTCACAGGACTCTCAGCTTTTATGGTAAAGAAACTCACCAAACTCCTCAGGCTACATGTCCATTCCCTCTTATCTTAGCAAAGTCAAGAACAAAGAAAAGCTGTTCAAAAACATAGTGCATCAGTCCTGGTCAGTACCCCAGCCATCATCCTTGAGGCTTGGAATTGGAAGCCTCTTGGCCTCACAAGCACAGGATGGGAAAGAGTACATAGACAATTTTTTAATGTAGGGACAAAAAAACCAGGGAATTTAGTGTACTACAAGCTCAATAGGAGTAAAATTTACTGTTGAAGTCTATCTCCCCCTAATGTGAGCTCAAGCTACATTAACAGAAATATAATGTCCTGTATTAAGGAGGTGAAAGTTCTGTATTCTTCAGTCCACATATACTTTATTATGTTCATGTTTATTATGGTGTTATATTTCAGGAAGGAATTGACAAACTCAGGCGTGTGTCCAAAATGAATATGACCAAGAGGCTGAGTGGTCTAGAAACCATGGTCATGTGAGATCAAAAATACCAGTGATATTTATCAGACAAGAGGAGAGGAAACTTAGAAGGAATAAGATGAATGTCTTGAAGTATTTGAGGGAGAGTCATGTGAGAGAGAGGGCTTTTGTTTTCCCTAAAGTTTGCAAAAGTGGAATGTGATATAATATTACTGTCCTGTAATAAATGTGAAAATAGATAGTTTCAAAGAGACATAGAAAGACTTGTATGAACCAGAAGAACATTTATACTATAAAATCTGTATTCTAAGAAGAAAATTCTGAAAGGCTGAAGAACTATGCTCAAGTAAGTGCTCAACCTTGATTGCAGATTGATAAATAAGAAATTGCCTGCCTCATGTCAGAGATGATGAACTAATACATGGAATAGAAATGTTTTTTGGGGGAAGGATGTGATCAATGCGGGAACTTGTTTTGTTACAGTACTTATGTAATAAATGACTTCTATATTTCTATATTTTCTATACTTCTATATTTCTTCTTTCCTCCCTCTTTCCCTCCTCTCTTCTTTCCTTCTTCCCTGCTTCTCTCTTCCTTCCTTCCTTCTTCCTTTCTGCCTTTAAACCTAAAGTGGAAAATTTAAAACATGGTGTATCCTTTTAAAAGAAATCACTCACTTTTTTTATTCCATCCTTATATCCATTGCATCTCAGTGGAGGGCTGGAACTAATGAAAACTGATGTCATCCCCAGTGCATCTATAATATTGGCTGGTAAAGCACTTTCAATTTCATTTCAGGAATTCAGAGAAATCTTGGAAGCTGATGCATAAGTAATGCACTTAGAGTCATGCTTCTCATGCGTTGGCTACCTTCTCTAGAGGCAGCTAGGTGGCTCAGTAGATAGAGCATTAGTCCTAGTGTCAGGAAGAGCTGAATTTAAATCTAGCTGTAGGCACACATCCTAGCTATATGACTTAGGACAAGCCATTCAACCTCTTTTTGCCTCAGTTTCCTCTTCTGTAAAATGAGGATAATAATAGCACCTACCCTCAAGGGTTGTTGTGAGAATCAAATGAGATAATAATTGTAAAGTGTTTAGCATGGTGCCTGGTACATAGTAAGAGCTATATAGATGTTAGCTCTTATACTTATGTATTCTTTCCACTCACAGACACCACCTTAATTTTGGCCCTTGTAATCTCTCATCTAGATTATTACAATAACTTCTAACTGATCTCTCTGCCTCAAATATCTCCTCACTTCAGTTTATCCTTATCAAAACTACCAAAACGTGTTTCCTTAAGACCAGATCTGACCGTGATACGCCACTACCCAATAAACTCCAGTTACTTCCTATTCCCTCTAACATCAGACAAAACTCTGCTTAACCTTTGAATACCTTCACAACCCTGCCCCAATCTATATTTTTAGCTTCATCACATATTATTCCCCCTTCCTCACACTCTCTACCATTTTTCCTTCCCTATTTCCTCCCTCACTCTCTTTTTCCTTCCTCCTTTCCCTTTTCCTTTCTCTCTTCCTTATTTCTTCCCTCCCTTGTTTCTTCTCTCCCTTTCTTCCTCATACCCTTCCTTTTTGCCTTTCCTTCCTCCTTCCCTCCCTCTTTCCCTCTTCTCTTCTTTCCTTCTTCCTTCCCTCTCTCTTCCCTCTTTTCTTACCTTCTTTCTTTGCACCTTTCTTTCTTTCCTTCCTTCCTTCCAGCTTAAAATGGAAAACTTAAAACATGATGTATCCTTTTAAGACCAAATTGGCCTCTCCTATATTTTGTACGTATGCTATTTTATCCCTGGTCTTAATGCTTTTATGCAGACCATCCACATGCTTGGTTGAAATGCCCATCTCATCTCTAGGTCAAAGAAATCCTCTTTGTTTTTAAGACACATGTAAATTATTACCTTCTGCATGAGACTTTTCTTGATTGTCCACCCCCAACAGCAATCACCTTCTTCATTGTCTCTTATTTAACAATGAATAGAGTGCTGGGCTTGGAATCAGGAAGACCTGAGTTAAAATCTGACCTCAGATATTTACCAGCTCTGTGACCATAGGGTAAGTCACTTAACCTTCTTTGCCTCAGTTTCCTCATCTGTAAAATGAGGTGGAGAAAGAAATAGCACGACACTTTAGTATCTTTACCAAGAAAACCCCAAATGGGGTCATGACACAACTGAAACAATTAAACAACATTTATTTGTGTTTGTCATCTTTATATTTATTCTCTGGGAACATATACTTATAAACATCTATTGGTCTATCTATCTATCTATCCATCGATCTATTTTTTCTCCCCATTAAAATATAAGTTCCTTGAGAGGGGAGATTGTTTCTTTATATCTGTAAACCTAGTACTTAGCACTATGCTAGGCACTTTGTAGGTGCCAAATAAATGCTTGTTGATAGATTAATCCCATATTAGGATTCAGCTTTCTCCTTTATCTTCAGATAATTTTGTTTTAGTTTTGGAGCTCTAGAATCTCAATAAATAATCATAGGATGATAATATTTAGAGCTAGAAAATTATTCTTCTATGGAAAATAACCAATATTTAGAACGATGTTAAGCACTGTTTTTTCAAAAGTTTGTCAGAGGAGGCACATATTATCTCAGTTAAACCTTGCATTTTAACTTTGTGGAAACTGGGGCATACTGAGTTACATTCTCAGTATCAATTAATAAGGTAGTGACTGCACAGGAACTTGAATAAAGATTTCCTGAGTCACAACCTAATGTTCTTGCCTGTGTATTGTATTTCATCTCCTATAAGCACAACATTCTGGGGCTATAAGATCTTTGGTAACTTTGAGTCATGAAAATATTAAATTATGTTTACTTTGATATTATTTATATACTTATATATACATTTATATAAAAGTATATACAGCTACATGTGTGTATACACACACACATATATACATATATATGTATATACATATATATGTATATATGTGTGTGTGTATATATATATATATATATATATATATATATATATATATATATATATATATATATATATAAACAATCCATTTTAGAGGATGGTCCATCAAAACTTAGATGCACTAAATAGTGTGTGTGTGTGTGTGTGTGTGTGTGTGTGCACGCGCTTGTGTGTGTGTTTGGATTCTGTGTTTGTTTTGTTTAGCTTTAAATGAAGAAACAAGGTCCTTGGTTTGTCCAAGGTCCCACAGCTGGTAGAATAGGAATTTCAGTCCAGTTCTTCTGAATGTTAAAGGAAAGCCAACATGTTTGCAAATTCCTTGCAGAACATGGTACAACAGAGAAACAGCAAACTCTTCCCAAAGGCACAGGAAAGAGAACAATAAATGTCTCTTGACACAGCTGGGTACTAACCTTGACTTCAGCAAACAATGCAAGTTCATATTTTGCAATTCAACTTTTTGCCTTCCTAAAAAATGTGTTTGCTGAAAGGAAAATATCTCTAACTTCCTAGTCTTCCTATTGAGTTTCTCATTCTGGGTTGAAGGTTTAATCCAAAAATACATAGAGCTGCTTTTTAAAATCCATTCTCTGTGCTGACCTTAGACCACTTGTGTAAACAAATTTATAGTCTGTAGGCATAA
Organism: Trichosurus vulpecula; assembly: GCF_011100635.1. NCBI lineage: Eukaryota > Metazoa > Chordata > Mammalia > Diprotodontia > Phalangeridae > Trichosurus > Trichosurus vulpecula. The sequence continues at coordinate 153,084,147 of NC_050579.1, read as the reverse complement.
TAAATTATAAGAAACTTCATAAGATGGAATAATTGTTAGAATTTAAAATTATTTGGTTTCATGTTTAATGAATAGCTATCTTAATTAGATTGGAAGATACTTGAGGATAGGGACCATGTCTTAGGTTTCTTTGCATCACAATGCTTGACACATAGTCTTACAGATAGGAGTTTCTCAAAACATATGTATTAATTAAGTAAGAAATTTGGTTGAAATGACTTGAAATGTGGAGGGAAAAAATCCTCTGAAATTGATGATTCTTCCCCACCACCCTTCTTCTTTATATTGTTTTTGGATGCTTAGGATGGAGGTCAAGGCTACAGAATAAGGAATAAGAGTGGAATAACAATTTGTTTCAACAATTCGGCTCGCAGCTGCTATGGGGGTGAAAAACCAACACAAGCCCAACAACAAGAATGCTGCCAGCATAGGTTCTTTTGATCTGCTTTACTAAAGAAAGCAACGTTAAAGGGGTTAACAATCTTACTTTAATCACGCATACAGACATCATTCACTTAGTTCAGGGGAAAAAAGCAGCACCCTGAACTTCAGAGCAAATACAAATAAAAAGATACATTAGAAACAGACCAAATCACAATTCATAGTTACCAAAAAGCATCAACCTCTGAGTTCACGAGCTGGGGAGCTCGACAATGGCTGGCCCAGAGTCACGCACCACTCCTCCTGTGGCTCAGAGCTCCGAGAAAGAGACAGCCAACTCCTGGTTTTATGTCTTTTTCAGGGTCAAGGGTGAGTCACACATGCGACTCACCCACGTGACCTAAAATCGTCACGAAGAGGCGACTTAAACCCACGTGGTCTAAAAGTCTCTGATTTTGATTGCCAACACACAACTATAGAAAGAAAACCCAGGGCAGATTTTTTTTTCTTTTTCTCTAATTCCAAATTTGCTGCTGTGGTGTGACCAAATCTTTTTTTTTTTTTAATTTTCATTATAATATTGTATTTCCATTTTTTTGGGCCATAATAGTTTACCTTTATAGAGCACTTTAAAGTTTGTAAAGTGATTTCTATATGTTTTCTGATTTGATTCCCTACAACAGGTGATCTGCTATTATTCTCCCTCCCCTACCCCATTTTAAATATGAGGAGGTTGAAAATTAGAGGGAGTACATAACTTTCTCTGAGTCAACACAGACCGAGTTCATTAAATCCTGGTCTTTCTACTCCAAATCCAGCACTTTATGCACTGATAAATGTGCACCTCCCAAAACCAATTCCCTTGATATTTGTATGCTATAATTATCTATCAAACGAATGATCTTTTCATAGACAAGCATTCATGTGAACTCATCTGGGTTATCTGGGATAAAAAGCAATCTGGCTGTTACAACAGCATTATGTAGACTAAACATATGGATGATTGACTCATTTTGTTTGTTTTTGAAACTATTAATGCCAGCCTTTATGAAAGGGTATGGACTTTTTATTTGAGGATTTTCCCTTTGACATAGAGATAGGAGGAACTCAGCACCAAATGCTTAGACAAGAGCCTAGCTGCCAGACGCTTGGAACAGTTTCCATCGGCAGCTGTCACCCCCAGCAACTTGCGTAGCTCAACCTTGTTCCATTTTGATCCTCATAGGATAGACATAGATTAATGAAACTAAGAACTCCTTAGTTTTCTAGAAACATAAAGATAGAAAACATATTCTTTGTGTCAGGCCTTGCATTGTGAGTATAAGCTTTTGTGGAACCCTAGTGTAAGCTACTCTTTCTCAAAGACAACTAGGCAACACAGATAGAGCACTGGATCTGAAATCTAAAGACCTGAGTTCAAATCCTGTTTCAGATGCTTACTAGCTCTTAGACCAGAAATGGTAAGGAGGTCCAACACCTGGTCAGAAAGAGACTAGAGGGGACCAATTGCTGGCACTGGGTGAAGGTGCCATTGATTTGTAACTATATTGCCCATAAGCAGTTCTCGGTTGCAGTTCTAGGTCAAAGAAAAGTACTTGTAATCTGTGAAAAGGGAGTAGAGGTCCTGGTTGAAGTTCCAACACCAAGAGGAGCACTAGTGCTAGGCTTTGCCGATGTTCAGGAGCAGATATTCTTCCTGGGTAAAGACTAGAGGGCAGGAGAGTATGTCCACACCTTTCCCCAGATTACACCACCTTGGAAACACCGAAAACTTGCAGACTCCAGAACTAACTCTGAAAACAGCAGCAAAAAAGCCTGAAGCCTAGAACAGTACCTTCCCACCTCCAGGTGAACAGAAAGTCAAAAAATAGATCTGAAAATAACAACAATAACAGCAACAATAAAAAGTAACTTGACCATAAAAAGCTGATATGATGGAACAGAAGACCAAGATACAAACTCCTATCACAACAATGTGAAAACAGCTATGATCAAAGCTTCATAGAAAAATGCCGATTGGACCAAAGACCCAAAAGAATTCTGGGAAGAGTTAAAGAGATAAGAGTGGTAGAGGAAAAATGGGGGAAGGGAGAATGAGAGTGATATGAAAAAAATATGAAAAGAGAATTGATAGCTTAGTAAAAAAGGCAAACAAATAATAGAAGAAAATTGTTCCTTCAAAATAGAATTGGCCTAATGATAAAAGAGGCACAAAAATTCACCAAAGAAAAGAACACTTTAATTTTATTTAATTAATTTTTAGTTCTCATCATTCACTTCCATAAGATTTTGAGTTCCAATTTTTTTCCCTATCTCTCCCTTCCCTCACCCCAAGGTGATATGTGATTTTATATAGGCACTACATATACATTCATTTTGAACCTATTTTTTCATTAGTCATATTGTAAAGAAGAGTTAGAACCAATGTGAGGAAACAAGAAAGAAGAAACAAACAAAATAAAAGGAGAGAGAGAGAGAGAGAATAATATGCTTCAATCTATATTCACACTCCATAGTTCTTTTTCTGGATGCGGACAGCATTTTCCATCATGAGTTGTTTGGAGTTGTCTTGGATCCTTGCATTGCTAAGAAGAGATAAGTCTATCAAAGTTAGTCATCACACATTGTGGCTATTACTGTGTACAGTGTTCTCTCGGTTCTGCTCACTTCACTCAGTATCAGTTCATTTAGGTCAAAAAGAACTCTTTGAAAAGCAGAATGGACCAAATGAAAAAAAAAGAGCTCACTGAGGAACATAATTCCTTAAAAAATAAAATTGAGGAAGTAGAAGCTAATGACTCCATGATGCATCAAAAACAATAACACAAAGTCAAAAGAATTTTAAAAAATAGAAAAAATATGAACTATCTCATCATAAAAACCAAGTGACTTTGAAAGTAGTTTGAGGCAAAATAATTTAAGAAATTATTAGAATACTTGAAAGTCATGATAAAAAAGGAGCCTAGACATGACATTTCAAGAAATTATCAAGGAAAATTGTTCCAATATCTTAGATCCAAAGGGTAGAATAGACATTGAAAGAATCTACCAATTACCTCCTGAAAGAGATCACCAAATCAAAAACTCCCAGGAATATTACAGGCAAATTCCAGAACTCCCATGTGAAGGATAAAATACTGCAAGCAGCCAGAAGCAATTCAGGTATTGTAAAGCCACAGTCAAGATCATACAAGATTTAGCAGATTCCACATTAAAGGGGTGAAGGACTTGGAACATGATATTCTGTAAGACAAAGGAACTAGGAAAATAATGAAGAATAACTTACCCAGAAAAACTGAGTAGGGCACAGATTAATATGCTGTTTACAAGAGATAAAATTGCAACAGAAAGAAATAAACAGAGTTAAAACAAAGGGCTGAAGTAGGATCTGATCAATACAGCGATCCAAGATAATTCTAAAGAACTCATAATGAAAAAATGCTATCTACCCTCCAGAGAGATAACTGATGAATTCTGAGTGCAAATTGTAGTACAGTTTTCTCACTTTTTCCTTTCTTTTTCTTCTTCTTTTTTTTTTTTGCTGTAATATGACTAAGGTGGAAATGTGTTTCACATGATTTCACATGTGTAATCAATTAAAATCATTTTTGCTTGACTTTTTGGTAGGTAGGGTAGGTGTGGGAGGGAGAGAGAAAATATGAAACCCAAAATTTAAAAAGAAAAAAATAAAAATAAATAAATAATGATTTTATCTTTAAAAAAGCAAATATCCAAATCCAGCTCTCCTTTATTAAGACAGACATTAAAGAATTTTTTTTTTAAAAATCTGTTTCTTAGACTTTATTGCTGAGGTGCTTTCATTTTGCCACATTGTCTTTTCCCCCATTTGTGTTTTCAGCTCATTACCTGGCAGCCTTCATGATGTTAGCTGCTAAGAAATTAGTGGTGCAGAATTCTTGGTGATCATAGGTGATAGCTCTGCAAGCATGAATAATGGGTAGGGCCTTCACATAATAAAGCACAGTCAATAAAAATAAATAAATGGTGAATTTTCTACATGCTGGGGACTGGTTTAGGAAAATTAAAAATTGATTTTGCCTATATTAGTTATTTCTTCAATTCAATAAACCTTTGTTGAATAACTATTATATGCTAAGTATAATCATTTTTAAAATTACAAAAGACAATATATTTACTTCTCAATAGCTCCTTTATACTTCTGATCCTCCTCTCATTCTCCCCTCCCCACCTTTCTGAGAGAATTCTGTTTTGTTCTAAGAATAACTCGTATCAACATAGTATTATAAGTGCCAGGAACTTCAGGTGGAATGGAGGAGAAAAGGGAGATGTCACAACACAGCTATAGCACACAAGATGTGCAATGGTGGGGGTGGGGTGGGGTGGTGAAGTAGGGGATAGAGAGCTGAAGGCAAATATCTGCAAATCTGTGATGCAATTTCAGAATACCAGGAAATAGCTTAGGAATGGTATTTGTCCTGAAGAGATGAAGAGACCATCCGGGTCTAATCCTGAGGAATTACTGCTGGGTCACTACAGAGTAAGGATATACTATTCCTACTCTCTGTTCTGTACTCAGGCATGAATTCTGGACCAACCTCAGCCTTAGAGGGAGGACAGGAGGAGACTTTTTTTTTTATTATACTCTTTGGTTTGTTACGTCTCCACACTGGTACCCCTAGGACATCATGTCTAAGACTTCCCCCAAAAAGATGGTAGTAAAAGAAAAAAACAGGTACTTGATTTACAATATAGATTAGATATTGGGCAGATAGGGCAACCAGGTGGCACAGTAGATAGAATGCTGGGCCTGGAGTCAGGAATATTCATCTTCCTGGCTTTAAATCTGTCCTCAGATACTTATTAACTGTGTGACCCTGGGTAAGTTAACTTAACCTGGTTTGTCGCAGTTCCTTCATCTGTAAAATGAGCTGGAGAAGGAAATGGCAAACCACTCCAGCATCTTTACCAAGAAAACCCCAAATGGGATCAAGAAGAATCAAACACAACTGAAAAATGACTGAACAACAATCACTGAGGCGAGTAATTTATCCCCATGCACAAAGTCAAAGCTGAACATTGAACCTATATATTCAACAAAAATGTACTTAAAATAAGATCAAAGAACAAATGATGAGTCTTGTTACAATCCACTGAGGCACTAATACTTAAAATTAGTTGGAGCATAAATCAATTTGTAGAAGTGCCAACTAGATATTTTACATTTTACCTTGTTCCTGCACTGCCCATACCACTCAAATAGATGTAATAGATAGCCTTGGGTCATTCTGTCTGTTTCTGGTGACCTCAGTGCGTAATAACTTCCTGCTGCCAGGCCTCTCCTGTCTTGTCTACTACCAACCACTCATCTAATTGGATCCATAATTCTGGACATCTTGAACTCACAAAGTGACCTCTATGCATATACATATGCACATCAAAGACCATATTCTGTCACCTACCCAGGAGCCGAAATACAAAGGAGAAAAAGCCAGCGGAGGCCTAGACATAAGCTTGCCTAGTGAGCAGTGGTCCATGTATAAATGGTGGTAGAATGGGGGGGGGAGGGAACCGTCTGTCCCCCAACTCTCTGCACGGGCAAGAAAAAGGCAAAGATAATTTGCCACACAGAAAAGTAATACCCCGAAATCCTCTGTTCTTTTAACTGGCATAACCCCTGTTTATTGTGTTAGAAGGGCTGACCAAGGGGTGGACCATTTAAGGTTTGTCATCCCATGCTAAAATGAGAAGTCCTTTCAACATTGGGCCACCAATGCCCAAAAGCAGTTCTTAAAGAGACCAAGCAGCGAATGGAACAAAAAATGGTACATGGCCACGAAGTGAGATGGCAACTCCATAAAGTGGGATAATGCAGGATATACTGAGCATGGAATGACCTAAGTTTTATGGGGAGACTACATTCTGATGGTATGCTAGAGTAAGAAGGTATGCTAGAGGAAGAAAATTAAGAGTATGAGTAAGAATATGAGATTAATGAATATCTAGATTCTAAGAATTTTTCAAGTATAAATATGAAAAGGAAGCCTTGGACACTGGATCAAGTGTTAGCTTTGCTATTATATCCAGGTTCATATCTTGCTCATATCATATCCAGGATCCAGGCTTAAATCTTGCTTCCGACATTAATTTTGTAGTTACCACCAATGTAATCAAGATGAGTTTCAGGTAGTACTCTCAACTATAACTTATTGAGGTATGATCTGTTTTACATATGGTTTAAATCACCAGTTCTTAATAAGTAGAGTGAGTAACAATGTTTTCCATGGAAAGTGTGGTGCTGGGGACCCTTCCCTAAGTATCAAGATCTGATCTGAGAGAGACTGTACGAGCCGAGTAGAGCAGTAACTTGACTCCTGCTTACACACCTGTGCTCTTGTGTAAGCTGAGTAATAGCAAAGCAAGCTGTTATAATAAGCTATTAAATCAAGTTATGGCTTGGAAGGGAAATTACTGAGTGAGCTAGGTTGTGGAGTTTTCTTGACAGTATGGTAACCCTAAGGTTTACAAAGATCTTTCCTTACAACAGCCCTATGCGGTTGGTAGTTCCAAGATTATTATGCTCATTTTAGGAGCTACAGGCTTAGAAAGGAGGATGTGGTAGTGGACTGGCAGCTGGCCTTATATCCAGCAAGAACTGAGTTCATGTTCAGTCTCTGACACATACTTTTTGTGTGACCCTGGAAAAGTAACTTGACATCTCAGTACTCCAGATGACTCTGTAAAACTATAAATTAAAGAGAAAGTGCTGACCTATATTGGTAGAGGAAATTCTTTCTTGTGAGCTCCCTAATCCACTGAAATCATAGGTTCCATCCCAATGTTCCACTTCTAAGACTTAGGGAATTAAAACTCAGAGAAATTATATACAACAATTTGTTCTTCCAAGTCCAAGAAAATCTAGCAGTATTTCTCTAGCACTGCACTAAAGGAGGGAAGAAGCTTAAGGTCAATTCTTTTAATAAAACCAAGAGCCCAGTTTTGGGGCAAAAGCTTCCTGCTAGAAGTTGATTCAAAGCACAATATTTAATTTGATTTCAACAGCTAGCTACTGCTTATCACCTCAGGGACTGACCTCCCAGTTTGAGACAACAAAGTCTGGAATGAAGTCAAAATCATCTGAAGTCAATTAAATCTTTGCATGAGTTAGTTACATGAGGGAACCTGTAGTTGTGGAAGAAGCTTGTCCTTGAACTTATCCTCCTGAAGCTGTTCTTCTTGGATTACTAAGCCCATCTAATGCTAACCAATATTTAAATGGCAGAACTCTTAAAGAACTTTATAAAGAATGCATAATAATGGTTGAGGTTTTTAAGTTTTTTAAATGCATAAATAAAGCCACGGGAAAGCTAACCTAAGTATAGTTGTCTCTAAATTTGAAGATCTAATTGATTCTTTAAAAAATCATATTTCCATATTAGTCATGTTGTAAAAGAAGAAACAGAACAAAGGGGAAAAATAAAGTGAAAAAATGTTTTTACCTGTGTTCAGACTCCATGAGTTCTTTCTCTGGATGTGGATGGCATTTTCCATCATGAGTCTTTTGGAATTGTTTGGATCATTGCACTGCTGAAAAGAGCTAAGTCAATCAGAATATTGCTGTTATTGTTAGTCTTGTCCTGGTTCTGCTCAACTCACTTTACATCAGTTCATCTATCTTTCCAGGGTTTTCTGAAGTCCACCTGCTCATCATTTTTTATAGCACAATAGCATTCCATTATGTCCCTATACCACACGACTTGTTCAGCCATTCCCTAATTGATGGGCATCCCCTCAATTTCCAATTCTTTGCCACCACAAGAAGAACTGCTATAAATATTTTTCTACATGTAGGTCCTTTTCCTCTTTTTTTAATGATCTCTCTGGGATATAGGCCTAGTAGTGGTGTTATAATTGATGTTTTAAAACATTCAAACCAGTTAGCCATTCTCAATCACAGTGGACTGATTCAGGTGAAAGAGAGCTGGCTGGTCTTTCTATATCTCTTAAACTGTGGAATGGCACCAAAGGGCCAAAGGGATGGTAGAAATTAACTGAAATAAAAAGTGAAAAATAAATGATGAAAAAGTTACAAAAATCAAGCTTGACTCTAAAGAAGAAATATCAGAAGATACCGCACTCCAACCCTTTACAGAAGTAGGGGTCCACTGTTGCAGAATATTGACAATTTCACATTTCTTAATGTACTGACTAGTTTTAGTTAATTTGTTTTCTCTTTTTTCTTTTTCTGTTTTATTTTTAATAAGGTATGACTCTTAGGGAGGATAGGGAATATAGGTAGTGTGAAAAAAGATATTCATTCATTCTATTTTTTTTAAAAAAAGAAACCTAAATGATGCCTTTTTTTCAGTTTAATTGAAAAAAAGTTTTTGGTGCTCTCAGTAAAGTATTTTTGAAACTGTTTTATCATCCCTTTCTTGAACCTGATAATGATCCCTGGATTTAAAGGTTGAAGTGATACCTTTATTGTGACCTGAGCAAAGTGAAGAATATTCGAAGAGCTGGAATGAATGCTAATTTTCTGGCCAGGCAAAATTATGAAAGGCTTTTTCCCTTTCAAAGACTGTACACAGTGGTATGTTGCCCTCTCCCCCACCACTATTTCAGTTTTCTTTGCTCTGACTACAGTTTTTTCCAGTGAAATCCTTCAGTTGTTGCTTCCCTTACAGCAAAAAATCCTTTATTAGTTCTAATTAAAATACTTTGCACTGCTTAAGGAGAAAGTATGTACTGGGTGAATTTTTTCTATTAAAAGTTGGAAAAATGAAAAGAACTTTCAAGACTTTTTCAATACATTCGCAAAATTCCCAAATTCAGAAAACCAGAAGATGAGCATAACAAATGTGTAAAGCACACAAACCCCTAGGCTCTTCTCTTTTTAAAGGCTTCATGCTTACCTCAAACAGAGATTTGTGCAAGGGTCTGAATTTGAAAACTTAGAGGTTAATAGATTTCACCTTCTCTGTTGATCTGTACAAGCATAAGAAGCTAGTGCTTACTTAGTGTGGCAACTCAGGCTTTCCTGCATCCAAAGATTCACGTGTGGCACTGGAAACAGAGAATGGGATAAAGGGATAGAGAAGGAGGAATATAAGCAGATAGTAGGAAAAAGAAACCCTTCCTTCCTCTGCTTGGCATTTTGTTTTTGTGACTTGATTCAGGAACAATGGGGATAGAAGGGAAAGGAAGGAATTATTTTTACTTTCATGAATGTACACTTTGAAATCAGAAAGAAAATTCTGAGTTTTGATGTAGATTAGCTCATCACATGGGAGATACAATAAAACACTTCCCAGTATAGATTACCTATATTTATAATCAATCTGTGTGACTTTTGGCAGGTCATTAATTTCTCTGGGCCCCAATTTCTTCAACAATAATGGGCTGGACAGGCTAACCTTGAACATCTCTGCCATCCCTAAGTATATAATCCTATGATCTATCTTTCACTCCTGCTACCTTCAAAAGGAACAGTATATGATGACTTTATTATACTTTAGCTATATTTTCCTTAGGATTTATAGACAATGTTGCATTGTTTGAAGACTAAGTAGGAAAACAATGGGTAGGTTCTGGGGAGGAGGGCATGTGAGGGTGAGAAGAAAAGAAATTTCCCTATTTTTATCTTAGTGCAGAAATTTTGACTAATGCATTTGGTTCTAGCAGTCAGTCATTTATAGCAATTCACACATTGCAGATGACCAAATTCAATATTCCACCAGGAAGAAACCATGAGTGGAAAAATTTACATTGAGATTGAAAGTGGAAGTGGATAAATTATTAATCTCTTAAGTGATCACACAGGCCAAATTTTGTATCTCCAATTTCCCAATTGAGATAAAGAAATAGGGAGGCAGCACAAGGATGCCCAGAGGGATCACCCAGAGCTATTTTTAGGCTCAATCCTCTATGAAATCCAGCAGTAGAGGATCTCAGGGCCCAGAACCCTAAGGATAAAGTTCCCAAAGCAAGAAAGCAGTGTAGGCAGCATTCCCAAAAGGGATGCAATCATAGACTGTCCCCATAGCTCCCAACTTGGTCATCAGTTCCCAGATCGTCCAGAGTAGATCAATGGAAGAATGACTAAACAAAACAGAGATGAAGAGTTATTATGAAGCTAGTGATGCCCAAGACAACACGGAAGAGGAGAATAACTCCAAAACACAATCAAAGCCTCAAAGAAAAACCTAGTTCATCCACAAGATCAATTAGATTTCCTAAGAGAAATCAGTCAGTTAATAAAATCAGCTTTAAAATGATATTATAAATAAAATGAGAGCAATAGAGAAAAATAGAAAAAAAAACATGGGAACTATGAAGTAAAGATTTGGAAAGAGAATTACTAGTTTGGCAAGTGAGGGACAAAATGGTAACCAAGTAACAGTCTAAAAATTAGAATGGACCAAACAAATATAATGTTTACATTAGATGACATTTTTTATAAGTCAAGATTATCAAATATTAAGAAAATAAAGGTATCATATAAAAATGACCAGAATATAGATCAATGAGAGGCAATTTAAGAATCACTGGATTACATGAAAGCCATGACCAAAAAAGGGCATAAACATCATTTTTCATGAAAGACAAGAGCCTAGATCTCTTTGATCCATAGTACAAAATGAAAGTAGAAAAAAATCTGCTGGCCACATCCTGAAAGAAATTCCAAAATGAAAATTCCAAGAATTTAATATCATAGACAAAATGCAGAGCTTCCATGTCAAGGAAAAAATATTACAAGTAGCCAGATGGAATGACTTCAAATATCAAAGTCAATATCACTCATGATTTAGCAAACACTTTGAAAACATGGAGAGAATGGAATATAATATTTGAAAAGTCAAGTTATAGGTTCATAACCAAAGATAATTTACCTACCAAAACTGAGTATAATCCTATATGTTTGTGAGGGACAATGGACCTTTAATGAAACAGAGGACTTCCAAGCAGTCTTGATGAAAAACACCACTGCTGAGTAGACACTTTGAAATACAAATATAGGAGTGAAGAGAAATACACACACACACACACACACACACACACACACACACACACACACACAAGTAAATGGAAGTGATCATTTAGAAAGACTTTGCTAGGATGAAGTATTTGCGTTCTAATGGGAAGGAAGCTTATAATCAATCTTCCCCTGAGAACCATATTGTTCAGACAGGTCATAGAGAGAATTAACTAAGATAAAAAGTGTGAGAGTGTTTTCTGTTATGCTGACATAATTTCAAAAGAAGCAGAAAGGAAAGTGAGAAGGAGAAAGGGAAGAAATGGAAAGGAATGGGGTGGAAACATTATCACATATAATCAAGGGACACAAGTAGAAGTCTGTAAGAAGTATGAAGGGGTGAGGGGAGCAGGTGGCACTGGAACCTCATTTTGAACTGATGCAGAGTGAAGTGAGCAGAATTAGGAGAACTATTTCTTTTTCTCTAACACAATGCAAAAATAAGAATTTTTAAAGACTTAAGAATTTCGATTAATAAAATAATCAACCATGATTCCAGAGGACAAACAATTTTAAAATGCTGCTCACCTCCTGACAGAGAGGTGATGTATTAGATATGCAGAGTAAGAAGTACAATTTGGGACATGGCCCAAGTGAGGATTTGTTTTCTTTGACTGAATTTGTTGCAGGGAATTTGTTTTTGTTTTTTATTTTATTTTTTCTCCCGGTGGAGAGGAGGGGAAATGGGAGGTTCATTGTTCATTGAAAAAAGTCATTAAAAACAAAAGAAATAAATATTAAAGAAATTCAGCTGCAACATGAAAGATTTGGTTCCAGCCATACCCCCATTTTAATATTATAGACAAAACAATTAGTTGCCAAGGAAGCTGAATACAACTTTAAATGAATGAAAGGAAGCTGCTAAGTTATTTCATTCAGTGATGGTTTACTCAAAAAACTTATGCTAGAAAGGTAATTTGATTGAATTTGTGGGAAACATGATGTTTCCCACAAATTTAAGTGGCAAATTTAAGTGAAAACCTTGGGTTTACTCTGGGTTGTTCCTCATGCATCCTTGAAAAACATCAGCTTAGTGGAAAAATGCTCTTGGAGAAATTCAAAACAAGAAAATAAAAATGAAGCAATTTGTAATTATAGGCAATGTGTCCTTTTTTCTTCTCTCTCTCTTTCCAAGGAACATGAAGCATCAGGGAATCTTTTGGTAGAAAGTCTGGGTTCTGCATCATTCTCAAAATCAGGAATATTCAAACTTGGAGCTATCCAAAGGGCAAGTCTCAAAGTCTGTGCTAAACAGCAAATCTCACTTCTCTGCTAGAAGGCTGGATTATGCTAGCTAGAGAATTCAAAATCCTTTCTCTTCTGCACAGCAGGCTGGGGTTTAGAAAGAGTGTTCTGAACTCTCCTTCTTAGGCTACATGCACGAAAAGGTCTAACACTAACAGCCTGTGCCATAAGTTACCATCACCTGGTCTTGGGCAGAATATGGAAAAGAAAAAAAAAAAGAAACTTCACATGAGCCCTCTCGCAAAACTCAGAGACATGCAGCTATACTCAAACTGTGTCCTAGACAAAAAAAAAAAAAAATAGGAAATCCAGGAGAACCAGTGAACAACCAGCTCATCTTGCTTCTGTAAAAACCAGAAAGAAGCATGTGATTTTCCATCAGCTAGTCTTCAGGGGATAGCCCCAATCTCTGAAAACCAACCAATGAACCAACCTTGAACCTGCTCACATTCAGTGTAAATACCCTCTAGTTGCCACCAAACAAAGGAACATGCCCTATAAATTCATCAAGTTGATTAGAGACTTCAAATTGATCTGTGACTCTCCAGATCACCCTTTGTTACAAATGCAAATGAGATCTGCCAAGATTAGCTCCTTCCTTCATTCAGATTCATCAAACAGTTGATTAAATTGCCTAAACACCATGCTAACTGCTGGAGGAGAAAAGCAACAAAAGCAAAGATAATTAAGATTAACTTGCTGCCCTTAAGGCACTTATAAGGAGGAATGATAAGACAGACCTATAACAAATAAGCACAAAGCAATGCTGAATAAAGACACAAATAAGAGTAAGTCATAGCAATAAGTGCTTGATACTAATTGCAAAAATCCAAAGAAAGTAGAGATCACTTCTCTACTAGGAGAGACTTTACAAAGGAAGTGCCCTTTTATCTGGGCCTTGAAGGGTGCCCTAAAATAATTCCTGAAACAAGCATATGTCTCTGACCATTAGTCTTCAGGATATAATTCAATCTTCAAGGACCTGAAACAAATTGAAAAGCTAATCTTTTTCTATCACTGCACAGTTGAATAATGAGAAGGGATAAGAACCAGAAAACCTGTGATTTCATTGGTATAAGCAATTTCCCAGTGAGGAAATACCCTCTATTGGCCGTCATTCTCTCTACAATTTATAATCTTAGAAGCTCTTCAAGAGCACTGAAATGTTAATTGACTTGTTTCTGGTAGCAAAGCCAGCAGGGATCAGAGGCAGAACTCAAACCTGTCTTCTTGACTCTGAGGCCCACCTTCCAATCACTTTACCAGGCTGCCTTTATTTTTTCAAATTAACATAATTTTCTTCACAGAACCATGGGATCTTGGAGTTGGAAGTCACCTCAGAAGAGCTGTAGTGCACTCCATAGAAGAACAGGAATCCCCTCTAGTACATTCTCAAAAAGTGAATATCCAACTAGGCACTTAAAGACGTCTCATGAAGCAGAACCCACTTACTTCCAGAGGCAGTCCCTTTTAGTTTTGAATAACTGTAATTGTAATCGTTAGGGAATTTGGGCTCAAATCTGCCTCTCCACAATTTCTATCCATTACTTTTAAAAATATATTTCTAATTAATTTATTTTAATTTATTACTTTACTCTGAACTTAAGAGAAAAAAACATTTTCTTAATATAGTAGAATAAAAAAAAAAATGATTGCACCTGAAAAGGCAGATCTATTATGTCCAACTTGCTATTCCTTTTAAATATATAATAAAGTTTCATGTAACTTTTCTTCCTCCCCCTCCCCCCGACTCTATAGTTGTCTACCGTTGCTCATTGTTGTTGTTGTTGTAGTTGTTTGTCCTTCATTCCGGAAGTATACCATGACATCGGGGAGGTGATGGCATGACATACATGTGAACTGTGTGGGGAGGCTGACTTAATGCTTAATTCTGTCCACTTACACCAAGCAGAATAAGTCCAATTCCCATTTCACTTGACATTCCTGGACATACTTAAGATAGCTATTGTGTTCTCCTAAGTCTGCTCCCAGTTAATCATTCCTAGTTTCTTCTAAAATGGAGTATGTTAAGATGATTCAGTCAATTATAGTTTACGGGGGGGGGGGGGGGGGGGGTGGGGTTGAGGTCATCTGAACTAATCACCACATTTTACAGATGTTGAATCTTGGTTCCCAAGGAGGTTAGGTGATTTTTCTAAAGTCAAATGGATAAAAAAGCAACAGAAGCTATCTTCAAAACTAGATCCCAAATCCAGTGCTCCTTATGTTTGTTAAGAGTGGCTGATTGCTAGGCCTAGCTGAGAGAAGTGACTCCATATTTGACTACTGATAAGACCACCTAAGTTGTAGGAAGTCCCTGTGTACCCAATGTTGGCATTGGCAGCTACATTTAGGCAAGGAATTCAAGGTTATACTTACAATGATCAGTTTAGCAAATGCCATCTAATCCAGGCATGCAAGGTTAACAAACTTTCCTAATCACAATTCGTTTGTGGTTGATAAGGGGAGGAGGAAGAATGGCAATCTAGACTACCAGCTGATTGATTCCTTCCCAAATCCCTATGAATCTACAAAGTAAAAACAATCCGATATGAAGGCAGAGACCCAGAGATACAGGCTCTCCATCAAAGCATACATTTTTCTGTATACCTGAGTACCATTTCATGCACCCTTGGGAATACAGAGCTGGGGAGCCACATGCATACATACATGTAGGTACTAAACTATCTGATTCATGATTTTTTGAGTGCTTATGTTCCCTCCCAGTATCATACCCAGAATCTCCAAATACCATTATACCAGTCTGATTAACTTTCTAATAGAATACTGTCATTTTTCCTTCCTGACAGGTCTAGGATGGTTTGGAATGGGGACAAGGGGGTGGAAACCAATGTTTTGGTCAAGAAGGTGTTACAAACATTTTCAGTAAAAATGGAACTATGAAAAGATTACCAATTATACTTTAATCTTATCCTGCATGCCAGTACCTGTGTCTTCACGAAAGTTGTCCTCTATTCTTGAAATGTACTTCCTCCCATATCTAATATTTGAAATTTCTGTTTTCCTTCAAAGTTCAACTCACGTATGCCATCTGACTAAACCCTTTTGTAATGTCTCCCACTGGAAAATTCTCGTTCCTTCTTTAGATTATCTTAGAATTCTTTATCTGTTGCTTTCCTTGAACCTTAATTAGATCTACATTTTAGTGCCACCAGTTGCCTAAATATATTTTGTGTAAATATTTTTCCTTTGATTATTTTCTAATGCCTTCCAACACTAAATATAACCTTTAAACTCCCAAACAGAAAGTCGACTATTTTTTTTCTTTCCTTTTGCATCACAAAGGGGTTATCTTTGTGACAGATGAGTAGTTTTGCCACAAAAGGTGCTTTAATCACATAAGAACTGCACCTGTCATTTAGGCATAATCATACTGGAGTAGGGATCATTTAGCTTAGACTCTGGCCAAGAGACCCATATTTCTTTAACCTCAGTTTCCACATCTATAAGATGGAGAATGGTATGTGTGTGTGTGTGTGTGTGTGTGTGTGTGTATTACCACAATCAGAATCAAACACTAAATGAGCCCTAATAGTGCAGATCAGTAAGAATTAACTCTCTTCTCTGACAAACCATGTACATGAAATAAGGATTGATGGCCAGCCCTCATTGGACAAGCTGGTCTCTTAGGTCTATCCCAATTCTAAAATTCCCTGATTTAATATTTTCCTTAACTCTTTAACTGTTCCTATGACAGTGCATCCTAAACATTTATAACTTCTCTGGAATCCTAACTTGGTATGAAAATACTTTAAGGTCAACTCCTATTCAGAGTCATGAATAGGGGTTGGGGCAATTACCCAGTGCTCCAAGCAATAAAAATTTAGAAGTTATGCATTTAAAACAATGATTTTTAAAAGATTGCACATTTAAATTTTTTTTTGAAACATATGCATTTTGGTAGCATTTGTATTCCTTCATAAATGTAGAAACAAGTGGAGCTTAGCACTTAGGTAGTAAAAATAATTAGCTAAAATAAGACTCTCCCAGCTGGCATGCTTCCTCCTCCTAATAGCAGTTCCCCAGGTGAGTTCCTGTATGGCTCATGCAGTGCTTTGCCAAAACTCTCCCTCAGGAGAATTCTCTTTAGATGATTCTTTTCAATGCTTCTTTTTGGTTCCTGAAAAAAGAAAGAAAAAAGGAAAAAAGACACCAAGAACAAAGCTATCAATTTCTCTTCAGTTCTTGAGTGAATCACATTTGAGATGTGATTTGATGATCCTCATATTCTTCCAACAAGACTTATGATTTCCTACATTTTCCCCTTTATTTTTGTTCCCATAAAAACCAAATCAGTTCCCTCCCCAGTTTCTTAACCTCCATGTGTTGACTTAAAAAAAGTTTTATCATTGCCTTTGGTTTGTATCTCACTTCTATTTTTTAATATACCCCATCACCTCATAATCGAACTCACCCTTATAACAAAGTGTAAGTTTGGTGTATTTTTCATGTTTATCCACATCAACGTGAATTGCCTAATGTGGATTATAATGAGGTACTGATGTATTTCTGTCTCTATCTCAATCTCTATCATCTCTATCTCTACCTCTACCTCTACCTCTATCTCTACCTCTACCTCTATCTCTACCTCTACCTCTATCTCTACCTCTGTCTCTATCTATGTCCATCTCTATCTCTATCATCTCTACCTCTACTTCTACCTCTACGTCTACCTCTATCTCTATCTCTATGTCCATCTCTATCTCTGTCTCTATCATCTCTACCTCTACCTCTATTTCTACCTCTATCTGTGTCTCTATCTCTACCTCTACCTCTACCTCTATCTCTATCTCTGTCTATGTCTCTATCTATGTCCATCTCTATCCCTATCTCTATCGTCTCTACCTCTACTTCTACCTCTACCTGTACCTCTGTCTCTGTCTCTATGTCCATCTCTATCTCTATCATCTCTACCTCTATCTCTAACTCTATTTGTGTCTCTATCGCTACCTCTACCTCTGTCTCTACCTCTATCTCTATCTCTATCTCTATCTCTACCTCTACCTCTATCTCTATCTCTATCTCTATCTATGTCCATCTCTATCTCATCTATCTGGATATCTGGAATCTAGCTCACCCCTCTCTAAGGAAGACTTTGGTTTAGCTGAGAGGGGAAAAGAAGGGGCCTAAAGGTTCACTGTTCTTTTCTCCTCTAGGGTTAGGGGTGGGGAGGGGATTTGGGCAATGGAAGAACAATAATTACTTGCTCCTCTAAATATTGTAGATCTGGGAGCATGAGTATTTTTTCATGCTCAAAAGCAATAAAATCACTATTTTCACTGGCTGTTATCCCTTAAAGAGGAAGGGACAAGCCCATGCTTACACCTGCAGGCTTAATTTCTTTCCTTCAAATGCCAGTTACACAAAAGAAGATCAGAAAAGATAAATAGTAAGGAGACAAGCAAATAAAAACCCCCTAGAAATTGGAGTTATACAGATGAAAATATACCAGAAAATACTGAGAGTGAAATGTTTCAGCTTAATCCAGAGATTTCCATGATTTCCCCACAATGTCTAAGAAAGTGATGAAGATTTTGAGGTATCAATTTCCCCCTAATGTCTGCCTCCTATATTAGGGAATGGATTTTCATCTCAATGTATTTGTTTAAATTTTCTACATGTCTCAGATACCAGAAATTTATCAGAAGCATTGATATAAAGATTTCCTCCCTTACTCCCACTTTTTAGTTTCTCTTATTCTGTCCATATTATTTTCACACACTGATATTTAACTAATACTGTTTACCTTCAGAAGTGTCTTTGGTTGCAAACATAAGGAAAAAAACAGAGCGTAGATTGAACTATCATTTTAGCTAGTTCAGTTATATGCAGTTGGGGCTACATTCTTTAATATATATTCATATACGTATATGTATACATATAATATGTATACTTATGTATTATGCATGCATATATATATCACAATTTCACTGATGTGACCATAAACAAGACCACTTATCTGACTACATTTTCTTAAAAGATTTTCCATGCAGTTTCCTTAGCATATGCTTGTCTATGACCATCTGTGGCCTAGATAGCAATAGATACTGGGCCAATGATTTCACTTGTGTAAACACCTTTCAGAGAGGCAACTCTCTTTACCAACAAATTTAGAAACTTTCTCTGCAATTTATAATCTGGTACAGTTACCTAGGGCATGGAATGGTTAAGTGATTTGGCCAGGATCACACGACTAGTATATATCAGGTTGGATTTGAATTCAAATATTCCTGGCCCTGAGGCTGGCTCTCTATAGACTATAATCCCATATGTCCTCGAGAATAGGGTTTCTTAACTTTTTGTGCATCATGGACCATTTTGGAAGCATGTTGAAGCATTTGGGCACCTTCTCAGAAAAATATTTTAAATGCATAAAATGAAATAGGATTACAAAGGAAACCAAATTACATTGAAAAACAGTTATAAAATACTTTCAGAAAGTTCAAGGAAGTTCAAATCATCTGCATTACTTTTCTAATGCACAAAAACAAATCTGATTTCCCAGAGAAGTTAGTATAACACTACTATTCCTATCTTCTTAGGAAATAGCAGGGGCAATTGAAGAATAATAGCCAAAATATAAGGAATACAACATTTAATTCAATTTATAAATCTTTAGCTATACAGCGCTATACTCAGTGGTGACGATAAACAGCTTCTCCCCATCCCAGCCCCCATGTTAAAAAATACAGTCCCTGTCCATTCTACTGGAGAACATGGCATTCAGTAGATAATTACAAAATAATTTGAAGTAGGAAGGAGCACAAACAACTTTGGACATGAGAAAAAGGCTTTCAAAGGTAGTAGCTAAGGTGATACTTGAATGAAAGAGAGAGAGAGAGAGAGAGAGAGAGAGAGAGAGAGAGAGAGAGAGAGAGAAAGCTAGGTGACACAGTGGCATGGAGTTCAAACTTGGCCTCAGACACTTACTAGCTATGTCACCCTGGGCAAAGGTTAACCTGTTTGCCTCAATTTCCTCAGCTGTAGAATGAGTTGGAGAAGGAAGTGAGAAATCACTCCAGTATCTTTGCCAAGAAAACCTCAAACGAGGTCATGAAAAGTCAGACACAACTGAAATGACTCAATAACAGCAATATATATGAATGTATATTGAGTTGGTTAGCATAAAGGAGCAATTCAAACTTCTGGGAGAGTTGAGGAAATGTCACACTATGGAGAATGTTTCAAACCAAGAAATGAAACTCCTTTTTGGCATCACAATGTAGCAACAAGCTAGAGTTGCCCACTAGGTCCCAATTATAGGTAGCACTACCTGAGAGGCTTACTGCAGACATAGCATAGAAGTGAGTTAGCCACAAAATAGAAGCCTGGCGGTTTCTCCACCTGTGTCATAGGAGGGGATAGCCATTGATTTTGTGGGTATCCAAAGTTCAGTAACAATATCATCTGAATTGGAGTTGTTGCAGCCACTGGAATACATGGAAATTTTAACCAGAATCAATCAATTGGTAAACATTTAAGTTCCTATTATATGTAGGCAGGCTCTATGCCAAGTGCTAGGGATACAAAAAGAGACAAAAGAGAGTCCCTGGTCACAAGGAGCTCACAATTTAGTGGGGGAGACAACACACAAACAAATATATACAAACAAGATATATACAAGATAAATAGGAAATAACAGAGGAAAGGCAGTAGAATTAAGATGAAAGAAAGCATTCCAGGTATGCTGACCAGCCAAAGAAAATGTGGGGAATCAAGAGATAGAATGTCTTGTTTGTAGTACAGTCATTAAGCCAGTATCACTGGATTGGAGTATTTTATGGAGAGTTATGATGGGGTGGGAAGGTCAAAGAGATGATTTTGTATTTGGCAATATGGAGGTAATAAAAAGCTACAGGAGTTTTTTGAGTGGGGCCTGGGAAGAGGAGAGTTAGACCTGTGATTCAGGAAAATCACTAGAGTAGGGTAGGACTTGAGGCAGGCAGACCCCTCCAGCAGGCAATTGCAATAGTCCAGGCATGACACAGAAACACTGACTGAAGAGTGAGTTTACCTTGAGTTCTAGGGATCTTGAACCAAGGAGTGGTCCAAGATACTTAGATATGAGATCTCTGGGGGGACCCTGATGATCGTCCATATTCAGAGTTTGCCTGATGACCAATCAGCAGGAAACAGGGGCTGCATCTATAGTCAGTAGGCTCTCCATTCTCCTTGGAATAAGACTTCAGTATTTCTCTACTTTATGACTATGATAGTAGGGGGAATGCCTGAATAGCTCTTCTTTTCAAACAGCCTCTGGAAGCCTGAGTTCCCCTTGGTAAAGTGAATTTCTGGACCAAATTGGGAGGGCAGACCTTGCTAGAAGCAGCAGATGGTCAACTGCTTTGAAGTTTTAATATTGTATCACTCAGATGTCCATTTTATACAGAAAATTTATTATGAATGGTAATATGAGTGTGTTTTTCTTCTGGCTTACCAAAATATAAAAGGAGATAAAATCCTAATGGGAAATGGGACAAAATATAAGGCAATTGTGATAAATTTATGGAATATTTTATGGTAATTATCCCATGTTATAAATCCTGGATTATGGAAAAACTAGCAGCCCGAGCAGAAAAAAGAACAGACAGGTAAGGAACTTGAGCAGTAGTGCTCGTCCACCTGTCTGTCTTCTTCTGGTGCCCATATAAGGGGCAGATTCATCATCATAGACTAGGAAATTTTTTTATAAGTTGGCTGCTCCAGAAATCTTACTTTACAGAGAAGGAACCTAACTCCTTCAACAGGTACCTAACTCCTTATGGAATATTGAACAATGGTGCGTAATAAACATGGATTATTGTTGTTCTCAGCTGGATTATTTTTAACTTTACTAAAAAAATAATTTTAACTTTATTTTAAAGACTGATTTCAATTTTTTCTTCTCCAATGTAATTCTTTATTTCAAATTAAGATACTATATATCCATCCCCTGGAATTCTCAAACTTCTAATTTCATTGAGAAATATTTTTATTTCCTTTTTTAAAATCCATTTTGATTTCAATGTTTTACTTTTATGAATTTTTAAAAATTTATTCTTTATCTCACTAGAAAACTTAATTCTAGCCTAGGGTTGCATGCTCATCTTTCTCAATGGAATTCTTTTTTTCCTGATCTTTCACGCATTCCCCATGGGGTTCTAGAAATATGCTATACTGCTTTGCCAGTATGGGCTTGCTTAAAGTAGTATTGGTTGCTGTTAATTAACAGCAATGATTGTAGGCTATATGTTATTGATAACTCTGATGGTTAGTTGTATATTGCATAAAATTTTTTGCGATTGTGTTTTAATGTGCTATTGTTGATGTATGCTTTACGAGCTAGCTTTGTACACTCTATGAATATCTGTTGGGATTTTTACTTCATACATTTTGGTTTGCTTTTGTGCTCTTGGCTTATTTATTACAGATTTAGCTAAAATTTGTCTCCTAAGCCTGGAACTCTCTCCCTTCTTATCTCTGCCTCCCAACTTCGAGTTAAAGTTCCTTCAAGTCTCAGCTACAGGTTCCATCTTCTACACAAAGCTCTTCTCTATCCTCCTTAATGTTAATGCCTCCCTTTAGTTGATTTTCTATATATCTTACTTATACATAGTTGTTTGCATATTGTCTCTGCTATTAGACTGTGAGCTCCTTGAGAGCAGGGACTATGTTTTGTCTTTCCTTTATCCCCAGTGCTTAGCATAGTACCTGGCACATAGTAGGCATTTAATTGATGTTTATTGACTGACTGGAACATAGCATACACTTGATAAGTGCTAGTTAACTGACTAATCTGGCATTTATAGAGTGAATAAGCTTTTTAAAGGCCCAGATTACATTTTGGCCATAGAAATAAGTACATTTTTACAGCTTTGGAGTAATAACTCATAACTAATTCTGAAGTAAGAGCTACTATGAAGTAATTATTAATAGTGTAATGGGGGAGATCCCATTCAGCCTCTTTTTTTTGTAATTTCATAGAAATAGCTGATGACTGAAACATTTCTAAATCCATGATATATCAAAGTAAGAGGTTTTTTTTAGAAGTGGCTGCAGGAGAGGTGATTCTCAATCTGTAATTTCATCAGTATAATGAAGACCAAGTTTATTAGTAATCAAAATGGACTCTTAGCACTTAATTCAACCAAGTGCCCTTGAGGAGTTTGGCCTTTATTTCCTTGATTAAATTAGGAGTCCTCAATGACCTCCTTGCCTCAAGGGAAAGCCTAGTTTACATGAGTTTGAGTGATATGTTCATGACATCACAGGCTTTTAGACCAAGTGGGTTTAAGTCGAATTTTTTGTGACGATTTTAGGTCACGTGGGTGAGTCGCATGTGTGACTCACCTTTGACCCTGAAAAAGTTATAAAACCAGGGGTTGGCTTTCCTTTCTTGGAGCTCTGACCCACAGCAGTAGTGGTGCATGTGAGTCTGGGCCAGCCATTGTTATGAGCTCCCTGGCTGAACTCAGATGTTGGTAACTATGAATTGTATTTGGTCTATCTGTTGATATTCGTAATTTGTTTGTATTTGCTCTGAAGTTCAGGGTGCTGGCTTTTTCCCCTGAACTACGTGAATGGTATTAGTATGCTGGATTAAAGTAAATTGTCAACCCCTTAATGCTGCTTTCCTTGGTAAAGCAGATCAAAAGAACCTGGGCTTGCAGCATTCTGTGAGCAGGTTGTTGTTTTTTCACCCCTACAGCAGCTGCTAGCCAGATTGTTGAAACACCAAGTGAAGAGAAACTTCTTATCAAAAAGATATCACTTTAAAGAAGAGAGATTGCTTAATCAATTTGAAGCTAGACAAAGTTTACCAGTGGATAAGCTGAACATTTTGATAAAATTAAAAACAAAACTCTGCATAGATTTTGATGGGTTTGGGATCTCCAGCACCACAGGGGAATCACAGGCCTAAACTAGGAAACTTCTCAGACAAGAGCATATGGTCTCTTAGAGAAGAACTAGTGGAAGTTTGGCACAGTCATTTGACTGAATTACTACAGCACTGGCTATAACCTGAATAAGACAAAAAAGTTAAGTTATTAGAAAGACTTAAAGGTGCTTTTAGTTTTCCTCTATTTTTAAAATTAGACTTGGTATCTATTTATATTTATTAGATTTTAAAATAAACTTCTAGTTATTTAGTGTATTTCACATTCAATTTTATCAATTTTTTGATTTACAGAATCTGTACTGTAGTACTTGAAGGGACTTGATTTGTTGCTTTTTTTCTTTTCTTAGTTCCATGCAAAAATCATTGATTTGTTCTTTTTCTTTTGTTGATGAAAGGATTTAGAGATAATAAGTTTTCCCTTCAGGATTACTATAGCTATATTCCATTTATTTTATTATGTCATCCCATTGTCATTTTCTTTGATGATGTTTTCTATGATTTCTATGAGTTGTTCTTTGAATTAACAGTTATTTCATGATAAATTATTTAGTAATTTTAATTTTTCCTTCAACAAGCTTTTTTGAATATAGTTTTGTGGCATTGTGATCAGTAAATGAACTGTTTATTATTTCTCCTTTTCTGGATTTCAGAGATTTCTTATTCTCTAAAACATGATCAGTTTTATAAAGAATATATATATATGTATATATATGCATATATATATGTGATTGCTAAATATTAATTTTGTTCTCTTCCTAGTCAGAAATTCCCCAAGATATATCATTTCTAATTTTTAGAAGTTCTATTCATCTCCTTAGATTCTTTCTTGCTAATCTTTTTATACAGTTTGTCTAGGTCTGAAAGGGATACATTGAAGTATTTCACTATTATAGTTTTATTGTCAATTTCTCCCTGAAATTTTATTAACTTTTTCTTTCAGGGTATGTGTCTATATGGATATGTATGTGTTTCTTTATATATGTACATACATACATACATATATATATGTTTATACATAAAGATATAAAGCATAAATATGTATTTATATGTATAGATTTAATTCATTATGGTGTCTTTAAACATGATATATACTTCCCATTTAGCTTTTTAAAAAAGTCATTTCTATTTGTATTGTTTCCTTGTTTGAAATCATGATTGCTACCCCTGCTTTTTTTATCTGAAACATATTTTGTTCTAGCCCCTTAATTTTAACTCTATAAATATTTATGTTTCCAGTGTGTTTCTTGTAAAGAAGAGATTGTTAGATTCTGCCTTGAAATATATTCTGCTATCATCTTACATTTTGTGAGGGATTTCATCCCATTCATGTTTACACTTAGGTCTACTAATTGCTGATTTTCCTTCTTTTATGCCCTTCTATTTTCCCTCTCTTTGGACCCTGGTGCCATTCCTGCTTTTTACAAAGAAGAAGACTAGGCATTGTACCATATGCTTGTAGTCCCAACAACTAAGGAGGCTGAGGTTAGGTGATATTCTGAGCCATAGAATTTTGAGCTTCATTGGGCTAAGCTAATTGGGTATCCACTCTGTATCTTCCATCAATATGGTAAGCCCTGGAGTAGTTATAGTTGGGACCAGGTTGACCAGTAATGTACAAACTGGTCTAGGTTGGAGGACCTGATGATCAGTGTTTGGATAGAGTCCATGAATAATACCTTCATTTCAAGCCTAGGGAAAATAAGATGACCCTGTCTTAAAAATAATTAAAGCTAAATTGTTTTCTTGAAAAAAGATGGTGAAAGAGAAGCAGTTTGCTTAATTAACATAAATAATTTATAAATGAATTAACCTGTATAACTACATTGCATTTCTCCTCTCTCTCTCTCTCTCTCTCTCTCTCTGTCTCTCTCTCTTTCTCTCTCTCTCTCTCTCTTTTTCTCTCTCTCTCTTTCTCTCCCTCTCCCTCTTGCCCTGCCCCCACAATGGGTTTTTATTCTTTCTTTGTTTTTAATCTTCACATTTTATATTTTATTGCTAGAAATTATTTTTTAAAGTTGCTACTCTCATGCCTTTTTGGCTCTCCCTTTTAAATATTTTATTTTCCTCTCATTTTACTTCCTAAGACCATAAAAACAGAACAAAATTTCCCACAGACCTTCTGTGTTACCCTTTGGGAGTAACTCTTTGAAGTTATACAAGTACTAAGAGACTATTTAGTTCTTCCCCCATAGGAAAAAAATAACTATTTTATAATGTTTTAATATTGATCAAAATTACTTATCTGAGCATATTTCTTTTGACTCTCTTTGCATTTCAGCATTTCTACTCATGACATTTTTTTGGTCAATATGTCTTCTATTTCATTAAAGGTTTATGTATGTTTTACCCTGTAGAATTCTACTCAATTTTGTTGGATAAGCTGGTAGGCCATAAGTTTCTACAGTGTTTAGCACAGGGTAACAAATGGTAGTTACAATAAATGCTTATTGACTGACTAATATTTTGCCTTTTAGAATATCGTATTCCAAGCTTGCCTATCTGTCATTGATAGAAAATGACCAATCTTGTGTGGTTTAATTGTGGCTTCTTGTAAGTTTAATTCTTTCTTTCTGTCTACTTTATTTTGACTGAGAAGGTCTAGATTTTGGACGTGGCATTCCTCAGAATTTTCTTTGTAGAAGGGTTATTTCAGGAAGTGACTAGTGGATTCTTCCTGTTCTCCCTTTGTCCTTTGGCCATAATAGATCTTGGCATTTGCAAAAAAATGATTGAAAATGTTGTATCTAGGCAACTTTTTTGGTCATGTTATTCAAGCAATCTGATGAATATTAGATTATTTTTCTTGACATATTTTCCTGATTATTTTTGCTAATTATTATCTCATATGTTCTTCTGTTTTCCAATATTTAATTTTTAAAGTATTTTCATCTTATTTACTTTCCTTTGGCTTTTTCTAATTTTTAGGGAGCTCAGTTTTTTGTTTTAATGCCATCGGTTCTAATCTACTTATTCTCTTTGTCATTTTCCTTAATATTACATTGTGTTTCTCTTGTTTCAATTATGGTAAGTTGCCTAGTAGTTCTTGTGATTAGGATATTCTTTTCTCTGGCACTGGATGGACTTCTTGGAATTACTCTCTTCTTTTAGGTTTTATTGTTGGATTTCCCTCAGGCAACAGGTTTTTTTTTTATTATGGCCAGCTTTTTCTTCCATTTATCAATATTTCCAATATAATTTTCTTTATTGGGTCTTTGTTCTTGTATTAGACTCTGCACCTTCCTACACTCTTGTAGGATACTATGGGCAAGTTCTAAATGGCTCTGGTGTGTTGGTTGACAGTGGGACCCAAAATCAGCAAGAAATCTTGGGTTTGGGCTTATTCTCCTAGTGGATCAATTGAGGGTTTGGTCTAGGCTCCTTGTCTTTCTCCTTTTCCTTGAACATTCTGAAGACAGGTCCATCACTTGATATGATCCTGATGGGTTCAAACCAGATGTCATTGACCATAATGATCACAGACTTTCTGCAAGTTATGAGTTGCTTTTCTTCCCAAATGCTACCTTGATTATTTCTTCTCCTGTGATTCAAATGTGAGCTGCCTGGGCACTGATTTTCTTGTGTGTTAAGCTTCCTAGGCTTTAGCCCTTTTTCCAGCTGTCGCTCATTTGAGGCTGCTTGAATGTTGCCTGGGATCCAGTTTAGCCTTTTGCCTGAGTTGGGGACTTGTCTGGTACTGTTTCCCACTCTGGGTCCATGATGCTTGTATACTATGCACTTCACCTGCCCTGACTTGTCTCCATCTATAGATTCCATGGGATTCTGGAAATCTTTTTGTTCAGTTCTGCATTGAATAGAGAAGCTTAATGATGTTCCTCTTTTTTCTTTATTATTTTTCATTCAACTGCATTTTAAGACTTTGTTGAGGTGTTTGTGGGGAATTTTATCTACTCTAGGTCTTAGCATGCCTCAATCTTCCCATAATTCAATTGAATATAATCCTTTCTGTTTAGAAAAGATTGAGTGTTATGCCCAGGGAACATCCATATGGGGAACATTAGGAAGTTGCCAATGAAATGTGCCTAATAAAGAAGGGATGTGGGTGTCCACAATATATAGACATAATCAAGAGAGTAGATACAGAGAGAGAAGAGAAGGGTGTCCAGAGCAGAGCCCTAAGAAACTCCTGCAGTCAGGTGATAATATTTCAGGAAAGGAGACCAAGGCACAGCTGTTGAGACAGGCGGAGAGTCAGCAAACAAAAGCCAAATGTAGAAGAGAATATGCAGGAAGAAAGATTGATCAGGACCATCAGAAACTGCAAAGAGGTAAGAATGAGGAGTAAGAAAAGACTATGGTATTGAGCAATTAAGATCTTATCAATAACCTTGGGAAGAGATCCTCTTTATTTGAGTGGAGGAATGGAAAACCAGGTTGAAAGGGCCTGAGAAGGGAGTGGAAAGTGCTGAAGTTGAGGCAACTAGATAAACAGGACTTTTTCTCTTCAAAGTTTTTATTATTCAATTCAACAAGCATTTGGTATGTACTGTGCCAATGAAGATAAAGAGAAACATGTAACAGGTTCTGCCCTCAAAGACCTTACATTCTAAGTAGGGTTTGCAACACATATATAGGTAAATACATACAAAGTATATGCAAGTCAATGTCAGGAAGGAAAGAACATTAACCAAAGGAATGAGGCATGTGTCAGAAAAGGCCTTTTGTAGAAGATGGCACCTAGTTGTTTTTTGAAGGAAGTTACATATTGTAAGAGATTGTCAAAAGCAGGACGTATAGGATGATATCCTTAGGGAATGTAAGAGTCAAATAAATCTTAAGGATGAGGAAATTTGGGCATTTTTGTAGGTGAGAGGGAAGACGTCAGGGGATAAGAAAACTGTATGGTTATATGTTAGTAGATCTATCTAAGGAACTTCAATAATGGGAACAGCTCTGGAGCTGTGAAAGCACTTTTGTAAGTGTTTTGAATTTTAATTTGTGGAATGTGTTAATTACTGAACTATGTATAGATTGTTTCTGGGCATCCATGTGGGAAAGGGGATACAAAATTATTGCACAGTATTTTATAATTTATAAGCCATGCTGACTACATGCTGAGCACAGTAAGGTCATCTACTAAGTGGTAAACAAACCAATTTCCTTATGATGCTTTAATATTCCTGATCTTGTAAATCTATTTTTTCCTTCTTTAAAGGACTCCTTTGAAAAGCATAGCATATTCACTAAGGGCAAAATATGATTGTTGTGCTGTGTAATTGCTAAAATAAATCCTGATTTAACACAAATTGTTCTTGTTTGGCCTTCTATGCTTCCATAGACACTGCTGGGCATCCTCTGGAGCTCATTCTCTTTCCCCCAATGATGACAAACAATAACAGTGTAGCCAGTTGATAAGGTCGAAGTTTATTCAGTCCGGAAAAAAATCACCAGCAGAGCCAAGTTGCTTTGTAGCACCAGATGAATCTCTTGTATTTTTAACACTACATAGAGGAAATTATTTGTACAAATTTTGTTTTGGAGGGATTTACCATAAGAAAAAAAAGTAAAGCAAAAAATCTTTTCTCCTCATGCCTCCCGTATTATTATTTTTTTCTTCTCTCTTAGGTAAGAACCTTGCCTCATACTTTACTGACAAAATATGAGACCATTAACCTATGAGTTTCCTCCTTCTCCCCTGATGCATCTCAGAAATCTCTTGATGTCTTTCTTCTTCCTTTCCTCCTTTTCTCAATTTCACTGATGATGAAGTAACCTGTCTCTTCTCCAAAGCCAGCCTTCCACATTTACCTGTGATTCTGTTGTCGCTACAATCATCCTTTCAATCTACTGGTCCCTTTTCTCCTGCTTACAAAACACCTAAGTCTTCAGGATCCTGAAAACAAAACAACCACCACAACAAAAAATCCTCTCACTAAGTACCATTGTCAAGGTATTGTCATATCTCTCTTCCTGATCCAAGAAAAATTCTTTTTTTAAATAATATTTTATTTTTCCCTCAGTTGCATGTAAAGACAATTTTGACATTCATATTCAAAATATTTTGAGTTCCAAATTTTCTCTCCTCCTCTCCTCAATACCCACCCTCTGAGATGGTAAGCAATTTTATATAGGTTATACATGTTCAATCTTGCAAAATGTATTTCTGTATTAGTCATGTTGTGAAAGAAGACATAGACCTAAAGGGAGGGAAAAATGAAAAAAAAAATACAGAAAGTGAGAAAAATATTATGCTTCTATCTGCATTCAGACTTTCTCTGGAGATGGATAGCATTTATCATCATAAATCCTTTGGAATTTCTTGGATCATTGTATTGCTGAGAATAGCTAAGTCATTCACAGTTGATCATCGTAGATTTTGCTGTTACTGTGTACAAAGTTCCCCTGGTTCTGCTCATTTCACTTCGCATTAGTTCATTTGAGTCTTTCCTGTTTTTTTGGCATGAGCTTGCTCCTCATTTCTTATAGTACAGTAATATTACGTTACAAGTATATACTACAGCTTGTTCAGACATTCCCCAATTGATGGGTATCCGTTCAATTTCCAATTTTTTGATACTACAGAAAGAACTGCTAAAAATATTTTTTTTTTGGTACAAATAGGTACTTTCTCTGCCCCTTTTTAATTTCTCTAGCCTATAGACCTAGCAGTGATATTGCTGGATCAAAGGGTGTGCACAATTTTACAAGCCCTTTTGGCACAGTTCCAAATTGTTCTCCAGAATGATTGGATAAGTTAACAACTCTTTCAACAATTCATTAATGTCCCAATTTTCACACATAGCTTCCAATATTTATTATGTTCTTTTTCTGTCATATTAGCCAATCTGTTAGGTGTAAGGTGGCTCATTAGAGTTGTTTAAGTTGCATTTATCTAATCCATAGTGATTTAGACTGTGACTAATTTTTTCATATGACCATAGATAGCTTTGATTTCTTCGTCTGAAAACTGCTATTTTCATATCCTTTGACCATTTATCAATTGGGGAATGACTTGTATTCTTATAAATCTGACTCAGTTTTCTCTCTCCCTCCTCTCTCTCTGTCTCTCTCTCTCTCTCTCTCTCTCTCTGTCTCTCTCTCTCTATATATATATATATATATATATATATATATATATATATATATGATATATGAGGGCTTTATTAGAGACACTTGCTATAAAAATGGTTTCCCAACTTTACTATTCTCCTTCTATTCTTAGTTGCATTGAGTTTGTTTGTGCAAAACCTTTTTAGTTTACTATAATCACAATTGTCCATTTTATACCTAGTAATGCTCTCTATCTCATGTTTGGTCATAAATTTTTCCCTCATCCATAAATATGATAGGTAACCTGGTGTTTACTCTCCTAATTTGCTTATGGTATCACCCTTTATGTTTAAATCATGTAATCATTTTGATCTTAACTTGGTATATGGTGTAAGATGTGGCTCTATACCTAGTTTCTGCCATATTGTTTTCCAGTTTTCCCAGTAGTCAAATAGTGAGTTCTTGTCTCAAAAGCTGTGTCTTTGGCTTTATCAAACACTAGATTACTATGGAGTTTTGTGTACTTACTTTATTCCCCTGATCCACCACTCCATTTCTTAGCCAGTGCCAGATAGTTTAATGATTACTATTTTATAACACAGTTTGAGATCTGTTATGGCTAGGCCACCTTCTTTTACATTTGTTTTCATTACTTCCCTTGATATTCTTGACCTTTTGTTTGTGCCGGATGAATTTTGTTATGATTTTTTTCTAGCTCCCTAAAATAATTTTTGGTAGTTTGATTAGTATGTCACTGAATAAATAAATTAAATTAGGTAGAATTGTCTTCTTTATTATATTGGTTCAGATTACCCATGAACAATTAATATTTCTCTAATTGGTTATAACTGACATTATTTGTGTTAAATTGTTTTATAATTGTGTTCACATAGTTCTTGGGTTTATATTGGCAAGTAGACTCCCAAATATTTTATATTGTCTACAATCATTTTAAATGTAATTTCTCCCTTGATCTCTTGTTGCTGGACTTTGTTGGTAATATACAGAAATGCTGATTATTTATATAGGCTTGATTTACATCTTGCAACTTTGCTAAAGTTGTTAATTAGTTCAACAAGATTTTTCAGTTGATTCTTCAGGATTCTCTAAGAATACCATCATATCATCTGCAAAGTGTAACAGATTTCCTCATTGCCTATTCTAATTCCTTCAATTTCTTTTCCTTCTCTTGGTTTAGGGAATAAGCTAGAAACCTTTCCAATAACAT
Organism: Trichosurus vulpecula; assembly: GCF_011100635.1. Taxonomy (NCBI): domain Eukaryota; kingdom Metazoa; phylum Chordata; class Mammalia; order Diprotodontia; family Phalangeridae; genus Trichosurus; species Trichosurus vulpecula. The sequence goes on along the minus strand of NC_050579.1, from coordinate 153,052,371 downwards.
CAGGGGTGAAACAAAGATGCCCATTATCACCATGGTCATTCAATATTGTACTAGAAATGTTAACTTTAGCAATAAGAGAATATTCTTTTGATTTCAGTTGGTTTTGTTATTGATATGGTCAATTATGCTTATAGTTTCTCCAATGTTGAACCAGCTCTGCATTCCTGGTATAAATCCTGTCTGGGTCATAGTGTACAATCCTTGTGATATATTGATGTAATCTCCTTGCTAAAATTTTATTTATTTAATATATTTTATATTATAATACATGATATAAATTATAAAAATGTATAATAAGATATGATATAAATATTTAATGATATTTAAAAATTTTCATCAATATTCACTAGGGATATTGGGCTCTAGTTTGTTTCTTTACTTTGTTTCTTCCTGCTTTAGGTATCAGTATCATATTTGTGTCATAAGAGGAATTTGGTAAGGGTTCTTTGTCTGTTTTTCCAAATAATTTATATTGTATTGGAATTAATTTTTCTTTATATGTTGGGTAGAACTCATCAACCCACCTGGCCCTGAGAATTTTTTCTTAGGTAGTTCATTAATAGATTGTTCCATTTCTTTTTGTAAAATGGGGATATTTAAGTATCCTATTTCCTCTTCTGTTAATTTGGGCAATTTATTCTTTCCTAAATATTCATCCATTTCATTTAGATTGTCAGATTTATTGGCATGTAATTGGGAAAATAAATCTTAATCATTGCTTTAATTTTCTCTTCATTGATGTTAATTTACCCTTCTCATTTTTTGATACTGTTATTTTGGTTTATTTCTTTTTTTAATCAAATTAACCCATGGTCTATCTATTTTATCAGGTTTTTTTTTAATGAAACCCAGCTCCTAGTTTTCTTTACTAGTTCGATGGTTTTCTTATTTTCAATTTTATTAATCTCTTCTTTGATTTTCAGGATTTCCAATTTGGTGTTTAATTGGCGATTTTTAATTTGTTTTTTTTTTTTTAGTTGCATGCCCAATTCATTGATCTGCTCTTACTCTACTTTATTGATGTAATCATATAGAGATACAAAATTTCCCTTAAGCACTTCTTTGGCTGTGTCCCACAAATTTTCTTATGTTGTCTAATTGTTATCATTCTCTTTAATGAATTTATTTTTTCTATGGTTTTGTTTTTTCTTTGACCCACTCATTTTTTAAATTAATTAGTTGATTGATTTTTATTTTTCAACACTTACTTCCACAATATTTTGAGAACTACTAATTCTTTAGGGTTAGATTATTCAGTTTCTGTTTAACTTTTAATCTATCTTTCCATGACAATTTATTAAATATAATTTTATTGCATCATGATCGAAATGGATGCATTTACCATTTCTGCTTTTTTGCATATGATTGTGATGGTTTTGTGCCCTAATACATGTTCAACATTTGTGCAGATGCTATATATTGCTGAGAAAATGGTATGTTCCTTTTTATCCCCATTCAGTTTTCTCCAGAGGTCTATTATGTCTAACTTTTCTACAATTCTATTCTCCTCCTCAACTTCAAGTTCTGAGAAGGGACTGTTGAGGTCTCCAATTAGTATAGCTTTATTGTCTATTTCTTCCTGTGACTCATTTAATTTCTCCTTTAAAAAATTGGCTGCTATACCATTGGATACATGTATATTTAGTACTGATATTACTTTATTGTCTGTGGTACCTTTTAGCAAGATGTAGTTTCCTTTATCTCTTTTATTAGATATATTTTTGCTTTTGCTTTGTCTGAGATTATAATTGCTATCCCTGCTTTATTTATTATGCTTCAGTTGAAGCATAATATATTCTGCTCCAAGATTTTACCTTTACTCTCTGTCTCTGTCTCTGTCTCTGTCTCTGTCTCTGTCTCTCTCTCTCTCTCTCTCTCTCTCTCTGTCTCTCTCTCTGTGTGTGTGGTTCAAATGTATTCTTGTAAACAACATAGTGTAGGATTGTGATTTTTAATCCACTCTGCTATCCACTTCTGTTTTATAAGGGAGTTTATCCCATTCATATTCACAGTCATAGTTATTAACTGTGTATTTCCCTCCATCCTATTTCCCCCTGTTTATACTTCTCTCCCCTTTCACCCTTTCCTTTCACCAGTATTTTGCTTCTGACCATCATGTCTCTCAATCAGCCCACTCTTCTATCAGCTCCTTCCCCTTTTCTTGATCCTCTCCCTCCTACTTTTCTGTAAAGTAATATATATTTTTCTACCCAACTAAGTGAGTATGTTCCCTCTTTGAGTCAAATTAAATGAAAGTAAGGTTCAAACAATGCTCACTCCCACCCTTCCACTCTAATAGGCCTTTCATATCTCTTCACGTGAGATACTTTACCCCATTCTACGTCTCCCTTCCCTCTTCTCTCAATGCAATCCTTTTTTACACCCATTAATTTTTATATCATCCCATCAAACTCAGCTTCCATCTGTACTCTCTGTGTATACTTCTAACAGCCCTAGTAATGATACAGTACTTAAGAGTTACAAGTATCATCTTTGTGTATAGGTATGTAAATGGTTTAACCTTATTGAATAGCTTAGGTTTTCTCTTTTCTGTTTCCTTTTTTTTGTACTTTTCTTATGTCTTATATTTCAAAATTGGATTTTCAATTTAACTCTGGTCTTTTCATGTGGAATGTTTGAAAGGCCTCTGTTTCCTTGAATATCAATTTTTCCCCTGAAAAGCTATGCTTACTTTGCTGTGTAGGTGATTCTTGGTAGTAATCCAAGCTCTTCTGTGTTCTGGAATATCATATTCCAAGACCTCCAATCCTTTAATGTAGAAGCTGCCAAGTGTTGTGTAATCCTGAGTGTGGCTCCTTGATATTTGAATTATTTCTTTCTGGATACTGGTAGTATTTTTTCATTGACCAGATAATTCTGAATTTGACTACAACATTCCTTGGAGTTTTCATTTTGGAATTTCAGGAGTGATCAGTGGATTCTTTCAATGACTATTTTATCATCTAGTTTTAAGAAATCAGGGCAGTTTTTCCTTGAGAATTTCTTGAAAGATGCTCTCCAGGCTCTTTTAAAAAAACATAGCTTTCAGTTTGTCCAATGATTCTTAAATTATCTCTTCTGGATCTATTTTCCAAGTCAGTTGGTTTTTTTCCCAATGAGATACTTCACATCTTAATTTTGTTTAATTCTTGATATCTCATGGAGTCATTAGCTTCCCCTCACCCAATTCTAATTTTTAAGGAATTAATTTCTTCAGTGAGCTTTTATCCCTCTTTTTCTATTTGTTCAATTCTACTTCTTAAGGAGTTCTTTTCTTCAGTGATTTTTTTCTACATCTTTTTCCATTTTTTTGTTCTTCCTTTACCAAGCTGTCAACATTTTTATTTTCATAATTCTCTTGCATGACTCTCATCTTCCCCCCGCCCAATTTTTCTTATACTACTCTCACTTGATTTTTAAAATCCTTTCTGAGCTTTGAGATTTTTGTCCTCTTTTGAAGTTGTGTTTTGATCTTCCCTGTCACCATAGTAGCTTTCTATTGTCAAGTTTTGTTTTCTTTGTTTTCTTTCTCTCATTTTGCAACCCATTTCATTACTTTTAAAACTGAGCTCTTCTCCTGGGATGCAGAGGGCACTGTGCCAATTTTATTTTTGTGCCAGGGACCAGGCACTTGGTCCCTGACCTGTTGTAACAGACCTCCAGGCCTGCCAGATCTGGCCACTTTCCTATTGTGCCAGGGCCTATGATTGGGCTTAGAGTCTCCTGCTAGCCTACCCAGACACTGCCTGTGCTGAGCTGAACCCCCCCTTTACCTGATGTGATCTTTCTAAGTTGTCTCAGGCTGGAAAATTGCCTCACCTTGTTTTTTTGGTAGGTTTTGCCACTCCAGAATTTGTTTTCAGGTTTTATTTAAAGTTTCTTGGAGGGGAATTTGGGAGAACTTAGGCAAGTTCCTGCCTTTTATCTGCCATCTTGACTCCATTGTCCCAAACTAACTATTTGGAAAATGTCTATAGCTATTGTCCTAATTTCACTTCTTTCACTTCTCAACTATTTCTAATCCATCTTCTTACCCTGACACTCAACTGAAAGCTGCCAAAGTTACCAAGTTAACAATGATCTTCTTTTTCTAATTTTGTATTTTGCAGGGGGGAAGGCAGGGCAATTGGGGCTAAGTGACTTTCCCAAGATAACACAGCTAGTAAGTGGGTCATGTGTCTGAGGCCAGATTTGAACTCAGCTCCTCCTGACTCCAGGGCCAGTGCTCTATTCACTGCACCACCTAGCTGTCCCTAACAAAGATCTTTTAATTGCCAAATCCAATGGCCTTTTATCATTCCTTAGTCTCAAATTCTCTGCAATTTTGGTATTAATGACCATTGCTTCCTCCTGGATATTCTCTCATCTGCAGTGTTGAGCATAGTGATAGCACATAGTGGACACAATAAATGCTTGTTGATTGATAATGAGCATGAATATTATATATGTGGCATTCTGTAAGTCAAAGGTAAGGAGGGCATGAATTCCAGACACATGGGATTGCCATCCCCAAACATCAAAAGCAATAAGAACAGCAACAAACCCCAACACCCCCCCCAAGACCTATTACATAAGGATGAAATTGTACAAAGGAAATATATGTGAAAAAAGGAAAATTTTGAGGAAGAATAGACCATGTACCAATTTGTGGGTGGTAGAAAAAGGGATGTCATAGATAGCTTAATGGAGAATATATCATTTAAATTGAGCCTTACATGCCAGATATCTGAGGGGGAAAGCACCTTAGAAGTCTCCTCTATAGTATGTACAAGAAGTAGTTATCCTGCTCAGGTCTTGAAAAATTCTCAGGATGTGAGGAGGGAAGCTGCTATCTTTGGTGTCAGCCCATTCTACTTTAAACTGGTAGGGAAGGATTTAAACATAAAGGGATAGAGTCACATATGTGTCTGTATTTATACTTTCCATGCAATTCACAAGCATACTGATATGTCATTCATTAGTGAAGAGGCTTATTACATACTGCTACTGAGCCTTCAATCTGCTAAATACACTCTGGATTCCAGAGGAGTTGATATAATTTCTCCAGGATCCACTTAGCACTTCCCCTCTGTGCAGCAGCAGGCTATAGCACTAACATCAAATTAAAATGTGCAATTTTCCCCTAGGTCTCCATGGCTCAAAGAAGCACCATTAACCCATGTGGTCAATAATGTTTTAAATTAGTCCACAAAGAAGAAAATCTTAGGGTGAGAGTAGTTGTGGGAGGAGAGAAAATACATAGCTGCTGCCTCTGATTGGTGAGAGAGAGCATTTATTCTCTAGTGATCAAATGACTTGAAGCAAAACCATGGCTGGATTTGAGTCTGTTTTGTTGCCAGCCCATTCCCACCTGGTCCCCAAAGACTTTGCTGAGTTGGGCCACATGGGTAAACATCCATCAGTTTTCTAAAAGTCAAAGAATGACAAGATTCTGGGAATTGGCCCCTCCTAACAGCAAGAGGGTGAAGGTTTGGGGAGTTACAGGTTTCAAAAAGGGTAGCCTTGCCTTAGTAGACTTTTACCACATGCCAGACTTGACTCGCTGTATCTTTCTGTGTCAGCTCAAAGGTACAGAAAAGCCCATGATAGCATAAAGCTATTAAAAACAAAATTATGAGTGAAATAAAACTAGACTCCCTAAATACCAGAGCAGAGACAAATTTGTCCTTCATCCCCACTAGCCTGAAATGGCTAGGTGTCACAATAGATAGAGCATTGGGCTTGGAATCAGCAAGACTCATCTTTATGAGTTCAAATCTGGTCTCAGACACTTACTAGCTACGTGAGCAAGCCACTGGGCAAGTCACTTGACCATGTTTGCCTCAGGTTCCACATTTGTAAAATAAGTTGGAGAAAAAGAAAAGATAAACCACTCCAGTATCTTTGTCAATAAAACCCCAAATACAGTCACAAAGAGTCAGGCACAACTGAAATGGCTCAACAACCCATAAGTGTACTAAAGTTGTCTTTTGAAATTCGCCAGAGATTTATGGCTTTTTCTATTTAATTTTTTTCATTATGAACTTAAACCCATCATAAACAAGCACAAACATTTTGATATACAAACAACAAAAAAGAACATTGCATATGAAACCATGGACTTTTATTACATACAGTTTTTTAAGTGTAAAGGTAACAAGATAGTAACAAAATTACCCTATTTGCATCATCCTCCTGAATTTCTTTTTGCCTTCAAATATATTTATTTATCCTGTTTTGTTTTGTTTTGAGATTTAGTCTCTTTGTCTTGTCCATGCTGAAGGTCCAGAGACCTCTCAGAGGCCAAATGTCACACTTTGACTTGCTTTATTCCAAACTGGTCCAGGTGACCTAGCTTCATGCCCTCCCCTTTGGAAGCTTGGTGACCTCCCAGCCTCTCAGGGCTCATCAAAGAGGTACCATATTTAGTGCGAATCTAAATTAGTCCTTCTGTAACTCAGAACTCCAAAATCCAAAAAATAAACCAGCCTGAAACTTCCCAGTAGTAGGAATTACATACATACACCCCCAAGCCTGGGCTCAATGTCCTTATTTCAGCACTCCTCTCTTAAAGTCATTAGGAAGTAAGCAAATAGGCACTGACTTCTTTTTAGGGAAGATGTTATTAACTTTTTTTGTGAATGTCATATATCCCTTTATAGTCTGGTGAAGCCTGTGTACCCCTTCCCAGAATACTGTTTTGCAATGCATAAAATAAAGCAAACAGTCTTACAAAAGAAATCAATTATAATGAAATGCAATATTATATTGAAGTATTTTCAAATTATCAAAATATCTTTTTATATGTCCATTGATCTCATGTTAAGAACTTCTATTCAAGGGATTTAACAGTAAAAGTGAGGAGACAGTATATCCCAAAGAGGTCAAAGAAAAGGAGAAAAGTCCTATATTTACAAAAATATTTATAGCAGTGCTTTCTGTTGTGGCAAAGAATTGGAAATTAGGGTGAGGGGATGTCCATTAATTGGGGAATGGCTGAACAAGTTGTGATATATGATAGTGATGGAATCATATTATGCTTCAAGAAATGATAAGCAGGATGGTTTCAGAAAAACTTAGGAAGACATGTGAACTGATGCAAAGTGAAGTAAGCAGAGCCAGGGTAACTTTGTGCATGGTAATAGCAATATTGTAACAATGTTCAATTGTAAAAGACTTAGCTATGCTGATCAAGACAATGACTCAAGATAATTCCAAAGGATCCATGATAAAAAAAAATGCTATCCATTTCCAGGGAGAGAGAACAAATGAACCCTGAGTACAGTTTGAAGGAAATATTTTTTTATCATTTTATTTAGTCTTCCTGCTTTTCTGCCCACCCTCTTTTTTGCAACATGGTTAATATGTAAATATGCTTTACTTGATTCACACGTATAATTGATATCATATGGCTTACCTTCTCAATGGGTGGGGGAGGGGAGGAAGGAGGGAGATTTGGAATGTAGAGTTTATTTTTAAATGAATGTTAGAAAGAAAACAAAAGAAAAACGAGACTAAAGAAAAGAAAATGAGGAGGCACATTAAATGCTTGATAAGAATGTTCAGAGATCAAGGGGAGGATTATTTAGAAGCTAGTGGAAAGTTGAGAAAGGCATCAATAGAGTAGTAATGTGACATACTGTCCTCACACCATCATCACCATCATGTTGGAAGTTAAAACAGCTGCATTTGAATTCTGACTCTGATACATACTACTCTAAGTTTACGAATGCTCTGAGCCACAGTGTGCTCATTAGAAAAAGAGGAGCCTGGGGGGGGCGAAGCCAAGATGGCGGCCGGTAAGCACGGACTAGAGTGAGCTCCGTACCCGAGTCCCTCCAAAAACCTATAAAAATGGCTCTGAACCAATTCTAGAACGGCAGAACCCACAGAACAGCAGAGGGAAGCAGGGCTCCAGCCCAGGACAGCCCGGATAGTCTCTGGGTGAGCTCTATTCCACACGGAGCTGGGAGCTGGGACGTGGGAGCTGGGAACGGAGTGGAGCAGAGCCCAGCCTGAGCGGCGTGGACGATCCAGACCAGAAGCCGGGCGGAGGGGGCCCTAGCGCCCTGAATACGTGAGCAGTTACCAGACCCCTCGACCCACAAACACCAAAGACTGCGGAGAAGGTTAGTGGGAAAAGCTGCGGGAGTGGAAGGAGTTCGCGGTTCGGCTTCCAGCCCCGGGGGCAGCGGAGGTGGGGCAGCTACAGCTGTTGTTACTTCCGGCTCCAGGCCCACCTGGTGGGGGGAGTTAAGTGGCGGATCACAGCAGGGGTGCACAGCCTGCCGAAGATCTGAGCCCAGTCTGGACTGGGGGTCCTTGGGGAAGGAGGAGTGCGGCTCTGACAGAGCTGGCACCTCCCCCCCAAACGTAGAACATAGAACTCTGTAATCTACAAGCAGTCATACCCCACTGAAAAACTCAAGGGTCAAGTTAGTTAGTTGGGAATATGGCCAGGACGCGAAAACGCGCCCAGATTCAGTCTCAGACTTTGGATTCTTTCTTTGGTGACAAAGAAGACCAAAACATACAGCCTAAAGAAGACAGCAAAGTCATAGAGCCTACAACCAAAGCCTCCAAGAAAAACATGAACTGGCCCCAGACCATAGAAGAACTCAAAAAGGATTTGGAAAAGCAAGTTAGAGAAGTAGAGGAAAAATTGGGAAGAGAAATAAGAAGGATGCGAGAAAACCATGAAAAACAAGTCAATGACTTGCTAAAGGAGACCCAAAAAAATACTGAAAAATACACTGAAGAAAACAACACCTTACAAAATAGACTAACTCAAATGGCAAAAGAGCTCCAAAAAGCCAAGGAGGAGAAGAATTCCTTGAAAGGCAGAATTAGCCAAATGGAAAAGGAGGTCCAAAAGACCACTGAAGAAAATACTACTTTAAAAATTAGATTGGAGCAAGTGGAAGCTAGTGACTTTATGAGAAATCAGGATATTATAAAACAGAACCAGAGGAATGAAAAAATGGAAGACAATGTGAAATATCTCCTTGGAAAAACCACTGACCTGGAAAATAGATCCAGGAGAGATAATTTAAAAATTATTGGACTACCTGAAAGCCATGATCAAAAAAGAGCCTAGATACCATCTTTCAGGAAATTATCAAGGAGAACTGCCCTGATATTCTAGAGCCACAGGGCAAAATAGAAATTGAAAGAATCCATCGATCGCCTCCGCAAATAGATCCCAAAAAGAAATCTCCTAGGAATATTGTTGCCAAATTCCAGAGCTCCCAGATCAAGGAGAAAATACTGCAAGCAGCCAGAAAGAAACAATTTGAATATTGTGGAAACCCAATCAGAATAACCCAAGACCTGGCAGCTTCTACATTAAGAGATCGAAGGGCTTGGAATGCGATATTCCGGAGGTCAATGGAGCTAGGATTAAAACCTAGAATCACCTACCCAGCAAAACTGAGTATCATGTTCCAAGGCAAAATATGGACTTTCAATAAAATGGAGGACTTTCAAGCTTTCTCAGTGAAAAGACCAGAACTGAATAGAAAATTTGACTTTCAAACACAAGAATCAAGAGAAGCATGAAAAGGTAATCAAGAAACGGAAATTGCAAGGGACTTACTAAAGTTGAACTGTTTTGTTTACATTCCTACATGGAAAGATGATGAGTATGATTCATGAGACCTCAGTATTAGGGTAGTTGAAGGGAATATGCATATATATATATATATGCATATATATATGTTTATGTATATATATAAGTGAATGTGTATGTATGCATGTATCTATGTGTATATGTATGTATGTGTAGCTATGTGTATATATATATATATATATATATATATATATATATATATATATATATATATGTAAAAGAAAGAGAGCAGACACAGGGTGAGTTGAGGATGAAGGGAAGATAGCTAAAAGAAATAAAATGAAATTAAGGGATGAGAGAGTAACTTACTGAGAGAGGGAGATAGGGAGAGATAGAATGGGGTGGATTATCTCGCATAAAGGTGGCAAGAGGAAGCAGTTCTAGGAGAGGAGGGGAGTGGGCAGGTGAGGGGGGAATGAGTGAACCTTGCTCTCATCAGATTTGGCCTGAGGGGGAATACCATACATACTCAGTTGGGTATCTTACCCCACAGGAAAGAAGAGGGAGGAAGATAAAAAAAAAAATAAAAGGCAGGGGGATGATGGAGTGGAGGGCAGATGGGGGTGGAGGTAATCAAAACAAACACTTTGGAAAGGGGACAGGGTCAAGGAAGAAAATTCAATAAAGCGGGATGGGTTGGGAAGGAGCAAAATGTAGTTAGCCTTTCACAACATGAATATTGTGGAAGGGTTATACATAATAATACATGTGTGGCCTAGGTTGAATTGCTCAACTTCTTAGGGAGGGTGGGTGGGAAGGGAAGAGGGAAGGGAATTTGGAACTCAAAGTTTTAAAATCAGATGTTCAAAAACAAAAAAACTTTTTGTATGCAACTAAAAAATAAGATACACAGGCAATGGGGCGTAGAAATTTATCTTGCCCTACAAGAAAGGAAGGGAAAAGGGGATGAGAGGGGAGGGGGGTGATAGAGGGGAGGGCTGACTGGGGAACAGGGCAACCAGAATATACGCCATCTTGGAGTGGGGGGGGAGGGCAGAAATGGGGAGAAAATTTGTAATTCAAACTGTTGTGAAAATCAATGCTGAAAACCAAATATGTTAAATAAATAAATTGCATTAAAAAAAAAAAAAAAAAAAAGAAAAAGAGGAGCCTGAAGAAAAGAACAAAAGAAATATCAATGAAACATTTCTTAAAAAAACAGAGGAGGGAGTAAAAGGAAATTCAGAAGGGACTACAGATGAGCAAAGCAATGTTGTTACCATCATGTTAAGTTTAATATAAACTCATAAGATTGGAAGTAATAGATCATAGTTTTATGTATAATCCTCCTCTGTTCTTTGTATTTTGTTTGTTAGGTTTATCATTAAAAAATTAATAAAATGAGATAATGAAATCTCATGAGTTGTAAATGCTATTGCTTATAAAATCTCTATTAATATATTAAGTACTGGAAATAGTGCTGTTGCTAATCCCCTTCCTTCATTGCCTTCACAATGTCCTCAGAGAAAGGACATGGTCAGAATCTAGTCAACATTAGTCCTTCTTAATACAGCCTTGAACCCGTACAAGGTCAAGAAAGAACATTGAGCAGAGAAAAAAGAAACCATCACAAATACCTTGCACTAAAGCCATATACTTATCTCTAATGCTCAGCCTTCTGGAGCTCCCTCTGGCCCATAGGTTGGAAAACAAATTCATCAAACACACAAATGACATTCAGCCTAGGGAAGACAAAGTAGCATTCATGCAAAAGAAACAACTAGAATTGTTCTCTTTGCTCCCAGAGGGCAAAGCTATGACAGATTGGAAGAAGTTGCAGAGTTGAGAGAAGGATTTCAGGTAGATGTTAGCAACCACCTCCATACAATTAAAGCTATCCAAAAAGGGGAATGGGATTTCCCAGGAGTTATTGGGTTTGCCTTTTACTGAAGGTCTTCAGACAAAGGTTAATTAAGGCACTTGTAGGGGATATCATAAAAGGTGTTCCTATTCAAGTATGGATTGAGTTAGATAACCTTTGAGGTGTCTTTTCGCTCTCAGATCCTGTGATTTTGAGTTTGTTTCATCCTAGGGGTAAGGAGTTATAGACAACTTTTGAGCAGTGGATTGAAGTACACCACAGCTATGTAATGTACTTTTGACAGTCACTTTTTGTACTTTAACCTCCTTAGTAGATGCTCAAGGCAGTTTCCTGAAGGATGGAAGTTAGCAAAATTGTGACTTCTGGAAGGATATGAAGAGAAGGCCTGTTAACTGTCAATCAGGCAGTAAACATTTATTTATTTATTTGGAGTGGGGAAGGCAAAGCAATTGGGTTTAAGTGACTTCCCCAGGTCACACAGCTAGTAAGTGGCAGAGGTCTGAAACCAGATTTGAACTCAGGCCCTCTTGACTCCAGGGCCAGTGCTCTATTCACTGCACCACCTAGCTGCCCCACAACAAGCATTTATTAATCACCTACTATGTGCCAGACATTGGGCTAAGCACGGGGGACACAAAGAAAGGCAAAAGACAGTCCATTCCTGGAGTAATTAGCAAGAACAAAGACAATATCTCATATTAACCCTTCCATATTTTCTTCCGTTTAGTGGCTACCAAGCTTATAACTATAGTCTTAAGTTTGTTATCTATAAAACATACTCATTCCAAATGCTGCAGAGAATTTATATTCACTGACGTACCCTTGAGGAGACTCTGATAATATAACACATTAACATGCATGCCCTGTTTCTTAGCATAGTCACACAGCTAGAGTCAGTGTGATTGTCCTCATGCCCTGATGATAATACCCTCCACTTCAATATCCATTTCAATCATAGTTTATTTTAGATTAATCATTTAAAATGCCAGTTTCTGTCACTCTTTTACTTTGACAAGATGTTTCTTTTCCTGCCTCAGAATGTTGATGGTTGAACTATGTCTACCAGTCCACCCTAACTAACAAAACTACTTAAGCATTTTTTTAATTCCCTTTAGTCTTCCAGTTGGACAACCTAAGGAATCTATATTTGGGGCCAGTCAGAATTGATTTTTCAGGTCAGTAGATGACAGTGACAGAAAGTATTTGTCTGCAAAAGGTAATTCCATCACATTGTATCATACATCAATAGAAGATCACTGGTGATGTCTGACAAGCCAGCTATTGGCAGTATCCCAAGGAAAGCAGAACCATAGATGTTCAGGTATAACTTCCTTTCTTTAAAACTCCGGTCAGGGAGATATATACATAAACACAATTCTAATCATGCATATGCTTACATACACATATATATAGACATATATGCATAAATATATACTACTTGTAATATATAAGGTGAAAAAGAGAGGAAAGGTACATGTATTATGCAAACTGTATTGATCATTTAATGACTTTAGGTGTAGTCATTCAACCAATTTAAAATCCACCTCACCGTCTTTTCTTTGACCTCATAATTCTTCATCTTAGCAAAAAAAGAATAATGTGAGAGAGATTGGAAAATACTTTGGAAAAGTCCAAGAATAGAAAGATAGACAGAGACAGATAGACAGAAAGAGACAGAAAGACAGAGACAGAGAGATAGAGACATAGAGACACACAGAGAGATGGAGGCCGAGAGAGGTGGGAAGAGAGAGACAGAGACAGAGAAGGGCAAAGAGAGAGAGATAGAAATAGAGAGAGATAGAGAGAGCACAAATGGATAAATGGATAGATGGATGGATGGATGGATGGGTGGATGGATCTACTAAATGTAGCTTTGCTCCTCAAAGCTATTCAATGGACAAATTTTAGAGAATTGGATAGTTGTCGCAGGCTTGGAGATAGGCAAATGCCCAAATTTTTAAAACTAAGAAGAGGGTGGAATATGGAGACTATACTCCAAGGAGTTAGACTTCTATTACTGACAAAATTCTAGAACACATTTTTTTCTTTTCTTTTTTTTTTTTGGAGAGGGGGAAGGCAATTGGGGTTAAGTGAGTTGCCCAAGGTCACCCAGCTAGTAATGTGTCAAGTGTCTGATGCTGGATTTGGACTCAGGTCCTTCTAACTCCAGGGCCAGTGCTCTACTCACTGCACCACCTAGCTGCCTCTAGAACACATTTTTAAAGAGAGAGAGTTTATAGGAGTATTTAAAGGGAAGCAACAATCATTAGCAGTATGGCTTCGCTAACAATATTTCATTCCAGACTAACCTTGTCTCTTGTTTTCGCAGTGCAATTAGGTAGATCAAAGAAATCTTTTAGATAGGTATGTAGGTAGATAGATAGATAGATAGAAAATGGATAGTTGGATGGATAGGTTTTTATTCATCTACATAGAGAATATAAGTAAGAATATGGATAAAAGTGACAGAGTCAGAAGCTGAACTCAAGCAGGTCCTTTGGCTCTAGTTCTTGTGATCTTTCCATTGCACCATACTCCGGCATGGCTATAGAAGGTAGGACTACAACTGTTGGGAACAGACATCTTAACTTTCCAGCTGATCTCAAGCTACCTAAATGACCTAAAGGTATGAGTCCCCAATCTAGGAAACACCTGGGAGTGGGGAGGGGAATTCCTGTCCCACCCTAATTGGAAAGCAGCCTGAGGTGTGAGAGCTTCCCAGGACTATGCTGAAGCCAAGGCTGAGAGTCAATTGCTGAATTTTCATTGGGAAAATTCTCACTTCTGAAGCCAATTGCTGCAAATCAGGGTTTCATATTCTTATTTTGTTGATTGTCTACACTTAAAAAACCATTAATAACACAGATTGAACTTGAATGTATGTGCCTACATTTTCCTCTCTTGGATACCAGTTGTTAAATATGTACCAGAACATCCTTGAATTGTTCTGTAAACATTACTTGAGCTTAGAAAGAGTTTGGTAGAAGTATCAAGGAATGAAGTCATCTTTAGATTGGAGGTCTAATGGCCATAAAATAATAATAGTGATGATGATGATGGTAAAATGTATATGGTCCTTTGAGGCTTGCAAAGTGCTTTATATCTGTTATCTCATTTGAGGGGCACAATACCCCTAGAGTCACAAGACCTTGGGTGGTAGCAAGGTGGAAGGGTGACACCTGTGGCTGAGATAGTGTAATGGAAAGTAGGGTGGGACATTTTCAGCTGTCTTCTCTTTTGGAATGCTAAGGTAGTCAAGTCCTTTAAATGAGTCTTGCCTTTGTTTGAATAGGGCAGGTAAAGTGAGACCTTTTATTGTCTTTCTTTTGCAGGGCTGTTCAGCACTAAGAAATCTTTGATTGAATCCATAGTCTTTGATGACCTGCTTTCCTCAAGGGAAGGCCTAGTTCACATGGGTTTGAGTTGTATGTTTGTGATACCCTTTGACCCTGAAGTAATGTATATATACTCAGAGATTAGCATTTTTGCCTTTGGAGGCACACTCATTGAAAGAGTGTTGGTATGGAGACTTTGGGTAGCCATTGGAGGCCACCCTCCCACCCGGCTTTGAAAAACCAAGATGTTGGTGCTTCTCTTTTTGGTAACTATGTATGTGATGCCTTGATCAGACAAAAGCCTCTCTGTTGATCTGTTTATATTTTCTGTTTGTATTTGCTCTGAAGTTCAGGGTGCTGACTTTACCCCCTGACCTAAGTGAATGATGTATGTATGTTTAATTAAAGTGAGGTTATTAACCCCTTAAAGTTACTTTCCTTAGAAAAACAGATCAAAGAACCCGTGCTAGCAGCCCTCCTGTGTGCTCTTGTTGTTGGGTCTTTTGCCCCCAAAGCAGCTGCTAGCGGCATTATTGTTACAGATAGGAAACTAGAAAGGGAGCAAGGTGGTAGTAATTTGGAAGTGAAGAATACTACTCAATGTTAGAATCTGGAACAGACTCCCAGCTGATCCTTATTTGTTCTAACTTTGCATGGAATCCCCAGCAGAGATTGAGCAGTGAGATTTGTAGCATCTTATCACCTTGGATATAAAGGAAGGTAGTATGACCAATATCCACATATCTCCAATTATGAAAGGGTGGTTAAGCTGAAGCTTGTCCATGACTCTTGTTGGTTGTGTTTAGGCAGCAGCTGAGTGTGCCCAAGCAGGAATAGTCTTCACTGAAAAGCTTCATGGCTTAGTAAGGCTGCTGACAAGTGACCTTTCCACACTGTATGGGCAAATATTTTAACAGGAACAATTTTTGTTTTCTCAGTATATTAACTTAGGATGATTAGTGGAAGTATTAAACTTTAGGAGGAAACCCCTAGTGAGTTTTTGTGGCTGGGTGGTTTGTTTTGCAAAAATAGTTTTATCACTCACTTAACTATCACAGCAATTCCTTCACTCACCAGCTTGCTAAAACAAGCCATTTTAAATGAATTGGGTTCAAAGATCTCTCTATTTGAACCTTTGTGCCATATGGTTTTCTAAACTTAGAATAACTTTTTACACTGCTTCTTGAAAGCAGCACATGGGAAGGCACATTGAGCTCATAGTTAGGAGATCTGGGTTTGAATCTTGCCTCAAATACCTGTTAGTTACATGACAAGGGTCAAGTCATTAAGTCTCAGTTTTCTCTTCTCTTACAGGGTGTATATTATTTGCATAACCTTATAGTATTGTTGGTGGGGGTAGGTGGAGAATGTAGATCTGGAGCTACAAGAAACCTCAGAAACCCTTCATTTTATAGATGAGGATAAAAGCCCTAAGTGACAAAGTCAAATAAGTAATAAGCATGAGAGAAAGGATTTCCATTGAAATTGAAAGTGTTGCAGCCCAGAGAAAACAGTGGTGGAAAAAAGAAACAAATAAAAACAACAAAACCAGGAATAAAGTGATTTGTTTTTGAATAGATTCATCCCTCCCTTCCTCCCCCAATACACTTGAAAAATGAACTCTGACTAAAATATTCCTCTGACTCTCAAATAATGGAATCCCCTCTTTACGGGTTATTACAAATCTTTTTTTTTAATTTATTTTTTTTATTTTTAGTGTACAACACTCAGTTCCACTACTAGTTTTTTGAGTCCCAAATTTTCTCCCCCTTCCTCTCCACCCCCCCGCCACCGAAGGCATGTAATCTGATATAGGTTCTATATATATCTTCACATTAAACTTATGTACATAATAGTCAAGTTGTAACAAAGAATTATAACCAATGGAATGAGTCATGAGAAAGAAGAAACGAAACCAAAAAAGAAGGAGAAAAAAGAGAGCCAATAGTTTGCCTCAATCTGCATTCAGACTCTGTATTTCTTTCTCTGGATGTGGATATCTTTTTCCATCATGAGTCTTTCTGAGTTGTCTTTGAATCTTGCATTGCTGAGAAGAGCCAAGTCTATCAAAGTTAGTTATCACAGATACCGTGTGTCTGTAATCATGTATGATGTTCTCCTGGTCCTGCTCACCTCACTCAGCATTGGTTCATTTAAGTCTTTCTAAGTTATTATGAAGTTCATCTGCTCCTCATTTCTTACAGCATGATAGTATTCCATTACTTTCATATACCACGGTTTGTTTAGCTATTCCCCAATTGATGGGCATCCCTTTATTTCCAATTCTTTGGTACCACAAAAAAAGAGCTGCTATAAATATTTTTGTGCATAGTGGTCCATTTCCCACTTATGTGATCTCTTTGGGATACAGCCCTAGAAGTGGTATTGCTGGGTCAAAGGGTATGTACATTTTTATAGCACTTTGGGCGTGAGAGGATTTCTATCGAAATTATAAGTGTTGCAACCCGGAGAAAACAGTGGTGGAAACAAGAAATAAATAAAAACAACAACAAAACCATGAACCAAGTAATTTGTTTTAGGATAGATTCATTCCCCCTCCCCCCCAATATACTCAAAAAATGAACTCTGACTAAAATAATCCCCTGACTCTCGAAATAATGGAATCCACACTCTACAGGCTATTGTAAATCTTACCAACCAACCTTAAAGCCTCCTTCAAAATTTTCATTAATGGTAAAACCCCTACCTATTTCAGGTGAACAAGTCAGCTAGTTTTACTGGCTGATCTTTACATTGTTTCTAGGACTCCTGTCAGAGCCACAAAGTGTTAAGCCTAATGGGAAAGGCAAAAATCACCAGGTCAGGCAAGATGGACGAGTTAAGCAAGATAGGAAAGAAAACTTGAAATATTTAACTTCGAAGTCATTCAATCAATACGATTAACAAGCATTTATGAAGTACCTCTAAGCACTGTAATAAGTGCTGGGAAGTAAAATGAAAACTGACAACTCCCTCAAGGAGTTTGCATTCCATTGAGAGAGATATTTCATATAGGGATATAGATAGATAGGCAGATAAATAGATAGATAATGTCACCGATATTCATATCAACTCAGTGACACAGTGGGTACAGCACTGATCTTGGAATCAGGAAGACTCATTCTCATGAGAATTCAAATCTGACCTTAGATACTTCCAAGATATGTGACCCTGGGAAAGTCACTTAACCCTTTTTGCCTCAGTTCCTCATCTATAAAATGAACTGGACAGGGAAATGGCAAACAACTCCAGTATCTTTGCCAAGAAAACTCCAGATGAGGTCACCAAGAGTTAAGCATGACTGAAACAACTTCACAACAACAATATAGATATAAATATATAGAGAGAAGGAACACATACAAAACAAATACATAAATACAAGACAAAATAAATAGAAGAAAATTTTCAGGAGGGGGTCTTTGCTATGATACATGTTCAAAGGATACAAAGAGGCAGTTTTAAGAAAAAGTAATCAAAGCTATCTATAAGTCAGATGAAAAAATGCTTCAAGTCATTATTGATTAAAGAAATGCAAATTAAAACAACTCTGATATATCACCCCACACATATTAGATTAGCCAATATGATAGAAAAATAAAATGACAAATGTTAGAGGTAATGAGAGAAAAATTGAGACTCTAATACACTGTTGGTGGAGTTAGGACATGATCCAACCATTCTGGAGAGCACTTTGGAACTATGTCCAAATGGCTATAAAACTGTGCATACTCTTAGATCCAGCAATAGCACTGTCCAAAGAGAGAAAAAATAAAGGAAAAGGACGTATACATACAAAAATATTTATAGCAGTTCTTTTTGTGTTGGCAGAGAATTGGAAATTGAAAGGACATCCAACAATTGGGGAGTAGCTAAATAAGTTGTAGCATATGATTGTGATGGAATATCATTGTGGTATAAGAAATCATGAGCAGGGTGGTTTCAAAAAAACCTGGAAAGCCTGATATGAACTGGTGCAAAGTAAAGTGAGCAGAACTAGGAGATATTGTTCACAATAACAGCAATAGTGCACAATGATCAACTGTGAATGACTTAGCTATTCTCAGCAATACAATGAACCAGGACAATTCCAAATTACTTATGATGAAAAAATGCTATCCACCTGCAGAAAAAAGAACTGATAGGGTCTGAATACAGATTGAAGCATACTTTTTAAAATTTTATTTTTCTTGATTTTTTTCTTTCTTGGTCTGCATTTTCATTCACAACATGCTGATGTGGAAATATGTTTTATATGACTGCACATGTATAATATATGAATTGCTTGCCTTCTCAATGAGGGCTTAGGGGAAGGAAACAATTTATAACAACATTTAAAAATAATGTTAAATTATTTTACATGTAATTGGGACAAATAAAGTATTAAATATAATTTGTATGTATGTGGGCATTCCACTATATGGTCTTTGGAAATCTAGAGGAAAGCATTAGGGATAAATTGTTAAAATACCCTTACCACTTAAGATTCCCTGGAGGGATCACCTTCTTTGTATGGACAGTGGAGCCTTGAGGAGACATATCTATGTCTCTATATTCTTTTTTCTTCTTTTTATTACCCTGTTAGAGTTGAGTTGTGCTACAGAGCCCATGGATTTTGTTTTTTCTAAATCTTTATTGGGGAATAGAAATGGTAAGAAGTGAGGTCACTAGATTTGACCTGTGCTACTTTTCTTCTATTCTTAGTATGCTTATGCACTCTCTTCTTTTTCCACCAAAGAACTGACAAGATAAAATGAGTTCACAGGTGAAATGAGCTTTGAAAGAACTGAAAACTAGCCAAGTCATATTTTCATATTGTACAAAAATCACACAGCCTTCCTCTAACCGGATAAATATCTTTTTTAATTTAATTTTACCCAACAAGAAATGTTCAAAAATTTTAATTCCTGGAATGTCTGATAGAATGAAAAGACTAATTATGTGCTGGCCCTGTACTAAAAAAAAATTGAGTTCAAATCCCAGCTTCAGATACTTACTAACTGTGTAACCTTAGACAAGTCACTTAGCTTCAGTTTGTCTTAATTTCTTCAACTGTAATATGGGGATAACAATAACTCCCAATTCTCAGGGTTATGGTGAGAATCAAATTAGAAAATATTTGCAAAGTGCTTAACACAGTGCTTTATTGTGTAGATACTTAATAAGTCCCTCCCTCCCTCCCCCTCTTCCTTCCTCCCTTCCTTCCTCCCTTCCTTCCTTCCTTTCTTCTTTTTTTCCTTCCATCTCCTTCCTCATCATTTCAGAAGCTTAGATTTTCCTATTGAGAGATTTTTAGTCTCTCTGATTCCCCACAACCTGAGGTTGCCCTTAGGAACCATTTAAAGAATAAACCTGTATTTTAGAGGCTTTTTTCTGGAGCAAAGTGTAGTAGATTGACAATTAAAGAACCTGGTAGGAGTTCAGTCTCTGCCACTAACTCAGTGAGTCATGTTGGACAAGTCATTTGTAACCTTTAAGATCCACAAACATACCAATCACATGTGGCCTCATCCACTTGAATGCTTTCTCCATCCTTTGTGACTTATCATCTTATAAGTTTATCAAAATGAATATACTCAATGTACTAGAAAACATTCTGCTGTTTCCTAACAAGGCAAGGATCCTTGCATATGACTAACTCATTTTCTTTTTTCCACTGATGCATCTCCTTAATGTTTTCCTGTGTTCTAATTCTTCTGAAAAATTCTGATACATTATTGATATTAAAAAGATAAACCTTTGTTTCTAAGACAAATTTATTTTATTAAAGCAGTGAGGCAGAGATATTTAATACTTTTTAAAATAAACATTACCCCAATGAAATAAACATTACATTAAATAAAGTATATTTGAAAAAGGATTAAAATTTAATTGGATACATCTCTCCTATCAGATTGGCTAACATGACAAAACAGGAAAATGATAAATGCTGGAGAGGATTGGGGAAATTGGAACATTGTTACATTGTTGGTGGAGTTGTGAATTGATCCAGCCATTCTGGAGAGCAATTTGGAACTATGCCCAAAGGGATATAAAAATGTGCATACTCTTTGACCCAGCAATACCACTTCTAGGGCTGTATCCCAAAGAGATCACACAAGTGGGAAATGGACCACTATGTACAAAAATATTTTGTGGTGGCAAAGAATTGGAAATCAAGGGGATGTCCATCAATTGAGGAATGGCTAAACAAACTGTGGCATATGAATGTAATGGAATACTATTGTGCTATAAGAAATGAGGAACAGACAGACTTCATAATAACTTTGAAAGACCTATATGAACTGATGCTGAGTGAAGGGAGCAGGACCAGTAGAACATTAAACATGATTACAGACATGCGGTATCTGTGATAACTAACTTTGATAGACGTGCCTCTTCTCATCAACACAAGGTTTAAAGACAGCTCCAAAAGACTCATGATGGAAAAAAAAAATAAACTATCCATATGCAGAGAAAGAATTATGGAGTCTGAATGCAGATTGAGGTAAACTATTTGTTTTCTCCTTTTTTGGTTTTGTTTCTTCTTTCTCATGATTCATTCCATTGGTTATAATTCTTCCTTACAACTTGACTATTGTGTACATAAGTCTATATGCAGAACATTTATCATATTACATGCTGTCTTGAGGAGGAAGAGGGAGGAGAGGGAGGGAGAGAAAATTTGGAACTCAAAAACTTGTGGAACTGAGTGTTGAAAACTAAAAATAAAAAAAAAGTTAATTGGAAATGAATTTAATCTTAAAGAATTGGTGAGTCAAAAAACAAATCATAGAAATAATAGATGATTTCATCAAAGGTAATGAGCAATAATGCAACAACAAGCCAAACTGTGTGGGTTGTAGCCAAAACAACTCTTGGGGATAAATCTATATCTCTAAGCATTTTCATCAACAAAAGAGCAAACAGATTATTTCAATAACAAAAATAACAAACCAAGCTAAAAATACAACTATTGGAACCCCAACTTAATACCAAAATAAAATTTTGAAAATCAAAAAAGATTAATGAAATTAAAATAAAAATAAATTAATAAAAAGGAATTAGTTTTCCAGAAACAAAATAGATAAACCATCAGCTAATTTGATGTAAAAGAAAGGAAAAAGAAAATTAAATTACCAGTATAAAAAATGAAAAATGAGAGCCCCAAATAGATGAAGAAATAAAATTATCAGAAAAATATTCAATTATAATTAAACTGACAACTTAAATGAATTAGATGAATATTACAAATTCGTTTAATGTCCAGATTAACAGAAAAAGAAAGAGAATTTAAATAGTTCAATTTCAGTAAAATATATTTTTAAAAGCCTCAATGAACTCTCAAAGAGGAAAAATAAATCAGACCAGATGGATTTACAATAAAATTCTAGAAAATTTAAAAAAATTAATATTATATAAGCTTTTTGAACAAATAAGAAAAGAGATGCTACTCAGGTCCTTTAAAGATAAAAATGTGTTCTTGTTATCTAAACAAGGGACAGTCAAAGCAGAAAAAGAAAAATATAGACCAATAACACTAATTAACTTTGAAGGAGTAAAATATTAGCAAAAATTCCACAGCAATATCTTTTTTTTTTTAATGCAATTTATTTATTTAACATATTTGGTTTTCAACATTGATTTTCACAACACTTTTAATTACAAATTTTCTCCCCATTTCTGCCCTCCCCCCCCACTCCAAGATGGCTTATATTCTGGTTGCCCTGTTCCCCAGTCAGCCCTCCCCTCTATCACCCCCCTCCCCTCTCATCCCCTTTTCCCTTCCTTTCTTGTAGGGCAAGATAAATTTCTACGCCCCATTGCCTGTGTATCTTATTTTTTAGTTGCATACAAAAAGTTTTTTTGTTTTTGAACATCTGATTTTAAAACTTTGAGTTCCAAATTCCCTTCCCTCTTCCCTTCCCACCCACCCTCCCTAAGAAGTTGAGCAATTCAACCTAGGCCACACATGTATTATTATGTATAACCCTTCCACAATACTCATGTTGTGAAAGGCTAACTACATTTTGCTCCTTCCCAACCCATCCCGCTTTATTGAATTTTCTGCCTTGACCCTGTCCCCTTTCCAAAGTGTTTGTTTTGATTACCTCCACCCCCATCTGCCCTCCACTCCATCATCCCCCCCGCCTTTTATTTTTTTTTTTATCTTCCTCCCTCTTCTTTCCTGTGGGGTAAGATACCCAACTGAGTATGTATGGTATTCCCCCTCAGGCCAAATCTGATGAGAGCAAGGTTCACTCATTCCCCCCTCACCTGCCCTCTCCCCTCCTCCCATAGAACTGCTTCCTCCTGCCACCTTTATGCGAGATAATCCACCCCATTCTATCTCTCCCTATCTCCCTCTCTCAGTATGTTACTCTCTCATCCCTTAATTTCATTTTATTTCTTTTAGCTATCTTCCCTTCATCCTCAACTCACCCTGTGTCTGCTCTCTCTCTTATACATATATAAATATGCACATACATACACATACATACATATACACATAGATACATACATACATACACATTCACTTATATATATACATAAACATATATATATATGCACATATATATATATGCATATTCCCTTCAACTACCCTAATACTGAGGTCTCATGAATCATACTCATCATCTTTCCATGTAGGAATGTAAACACAACAGTTCAACTTTAGTAAGTCCCTTGCAATTTCCGTTTCTTGATTACCTTTTCATGCTTCTCTTGATTCTTGTGTTTGAAAGTCAAATTTTCTATTCAGTTCTGGTCTTTTCACTGAGAAAGCTTGAAAGTCCTCTATTTTATTGAAAATCCATATTTTGCCTTGGAACATGATACTCAGTTTTGCTGGGTAGGTGATTCTAGGTTTTAATCCTAGCTCCATTGACCTCCGGAATATCCCATTCCAAGCCCTTCGATCTCTTAATGTAGAAGCTGCCAGATCTTGGGTTATTCTGATTGGGTTTCCACAATACTCAAGTTGTTTCTTTCTGGCTGCTTGCAGTATTTTCTCCTTGATCTGGGAGCTCTGGAATTTGGCAACAATATTCCTAGGAGATTTCTTTTTGGGATCTATTTGCGGAGGTGATCGATGGATTCTTTCAATTTCTATTTTGCCCTGTGGCTCTAGAATATCAGGGCAGTTCTCCTTGATAATTTCCTGAAAGATGGTATCTAGGCTCTTTTTTTGATCATGGCTTTCAGGTAGTCCAATAATTTTTAAATTATCTCTCCTGGATCTATTTTCCAGGTCAGTGGTTTTTCCAAGGAGATATTTCACATTGTCTTCCATTTTTTCATTCCTCTGGTTCTGTTTTATAATATCCTGATTTCTCATAAAGTCACTAGCTTCCACTTGCTCCAATCTAATTTTTAAAGTAGTATTTTCTTCAGTGGTCTTTTGGACCTCCTTTTCCATTTGGCTAATTCTGCCTTTCAAGGCATTCTTCTCCTCATTGGCTTTTTGGAGCTCTTTTGCCATTTGAGTTAGTCTATTTTTTAAGGTGTTGTTTTCTTCAGTGTATTTTTCAGTATTTTTTTTGGGTCTCTTTTAGCAAGTCATTGACTTGTTTTTCATGGTTTTCTCGCATCCTTCTTATTTCTCTTCCCAATTTTTCCTCTACTTCTCTAACTTGCTTTTCCAAATCCTTTTTGAGCTCTTCCATGGCCTGGGATCAGTTCATGTTTTTCTTGGAGGCTTTTATTGTAGGCTCTTTGACTTTGTTGACTTCTTCTGTCTGTTTGTTCTGGTCTTCTTTGTCACCAAAGAAAGAATCCAAAGTCAGAGACTGAATCTGGGTGCACTTTTGCTGCCTGGCCATATTCCCAGCCCACTAACTTGACCCTTGAGTTTTTCAGTGGGGTATGACTGCTTGTAGAGTTTAGAGAACTATGTTCCACGCCTGGGGGGATGCGCCAGCTCTGCTACACCAGCACTCCTCCTTCCCCAAGAACCCCCAACCCAGACTGGACTTAGATCTTCCACAGGCTCTTCACTCCTGCTCTGATCCGCCACTTAATTCCTCCCACCAGGTGGGCCTGGGGCCGGAGGCAACTGCAGCTCTACTTCTGTAGCTGCCCCGCCTCCGCTACCCCGGGGTAGTGGCTGAACCATGAACTCCTTCCATTCCCGCCGCTTTTCCCACTAACCTTCTCCACTGTCTTTGGTGTTTGTGGGTTGAGAAGTCTAGTAACTGCCACAGCTCACTGATTCAGTGTGCTAGGGCACACTCTGCCCAGCTCCTGGTCTGGTTGATCCATGCCGCTCACGCTGGGCTCTGCTGTGCTCCGCTCTGCTCCCAGCTCCGTGCGGGATAGACCTCACCCAGAGACCATTCAGGCTGTCCTGGGCTGTAGCCCTGCTTCCCTCTGCTCTTTCATGGGTTCTGCAGTTCTAGAATTGGTTCAGAGCAATTTTTTATAGGCTTTTGTAGGGACTCAGCAGGGAACTCATGCTAGTCCCTGCTTTCCAGCTGCCATCTTGGCTCCTCCCCCCTTACTTGCATATCTTTAGATGGAAGCCTCATTATATCACAAAGAAGAAAATTCCATTTTTTGAGATCTGTAATTATAAAGGGGAATCTAGATTACTCAGTGAATGGAGCACCATGCCTGGAGTCAGGAAGACTCTTCTTCTTTGTTTGTTTGTTTGTTTCTTTTTAGCTTAAATCTAGCTTTAGATACTTACTAGCTGTGTGACCTTGGGAAAGTCACTTAACCCTGTTTCCTCAGTTCTAAATCTGTAAAATGAGCCATAGATGGAAATGGAAAACCACTCAAGTATCTTTGCCAAAATAACCCACATGGCGTCATGAAGAGTCAGGCAAAACTGAAATGACTGAACAACAACAACAATTGTTTTAAAACATTTCTTTATACAAAACTGAAACCTACCTTCCTGTGACTTCCACCCATTAGTACTATTCCATCGCTCTTGCTCCAAAAAGAATCTAAACCTTAGGTCATAATTTTGGAAAGAAGTACAATTAGCCTTGTCTTCTGTGTTTTGTGAAGACAATGAAAATATCCATTTTTAATAATCTATAGCTTTATTGATTTTTCATATCAATTGCTACAAATCTTTTGTATGCTGTGGTTTTTCTTTGTTTCACTTCATTCTGTTCAGCGGTTTTTGGTACCTATTTTGCTCTGTTCCCGTGATTTCAGTGTTGTGGGGAACTACCATGAAAAACATTCCCCTTACCGGTACAACTTGTTAGCTTGTCTTTAAATTATATTCAAAGAGCCCTGAAACCAGGAGGAACTGAATTCAAATCTGGCCTCAGACAGTTACTACCTGTGTGTACCTGGACAAGCCACAAAACTGTAATTATACCCCACACCCCCAAAAAGAGCTGACTGGGTCCTGAGAAGATAGGTGACTTATTCATGGTTATACAGCTTGCCTGCTTCAAAAGTAGAATTTAAAACTGAGATCTTCCTGACTTTAAAAAGCTGACTCTCTATCGAGTATCCCATGATGGCTCATCTTACGCTCAATTTTTGAAAGCTAAGTGTGGGACTTTATATGTTCCCCCTTCAATTATATCTTGTTGCTTTCAGGCCATTTTTCTACTCTGTCAAGGTCTTTTTGAATTCTGGTTGTTACATCCAGTATGTTAGCTCACCCTCTCAGCTTTTTGACATTTGTGCATGTGATAAGAATGCCATCATCCAAGCTGTTGATAAAGATGCCCATACATTCACTAAAATGACCGGATGAGCCTGAGTGAATAAATCAGTACAATTAATCATTACCATTTGAGGAATAACTTAACGTGAACGTCTTACTGATGTTGGCTCAGTTGCCTCATCCTCATTTCCAAAGAACAATGGTTCTCTCTCACTTTATGTTTCCTTATCAAGAATGAAAATGGGAAGGTCTGAGGTACTTTTGAGTTCTATCAATAAGGAGACAAGCAGGAAGATGAATAATGAGGCCCTAGAATGTGACTGCTTTACCAGAACTGAAGTAATGCTCATTGCAAGTGAGCCCAATGTGTTTGACACATGCAAACAGGATGGATTAAAGTGAATACTCAATAGTTTCCCTCTGTGCTGGCCTGAAATGAAGTTCTTGTGACTAAAGAGTACAAAAAATTACAAAGACAAATTTCAATGACAAATTTCTATGGATGCGGTATAGCTATGGAATTGGGGGAAGCAGCAGACCAACCTAGGATGCAGCTGTCACAATTGGGCTTGCTTGTTTTGGAAAAAAGGCCATGGGCTGCCTTCCAGGTGACAAGGCCAATGTCAAAAGTGACGAATGGCTGCAGCTGCGAACTTAGGACAGTCTCAGTGTATATGGTGTAGAAAGGCTTCTTGTCTCCTCAGTCACAGACTATGCCCAACAACAAAATCGGCTTTGACTTCTGGGCCTTTGAAAAATAAGGATGAAAAACACTAATTTGGAGAAAACCCAGCGTGAAGTCATGAAAAGTTTAAATAGTCAAATTAAAAAAATACAGTTCTACTGCTTTCAGGCATTTCATAGTAACTCCAGTTAAGATAACAAATATTTGCCAAGCCTATATCCTGTCAGAGATCTGACCAAATGACCACAAAGACAAAATTATTTTTAATGCTCTAATCATTTATGTACAGATAGTCCTTGTAAAAAGTTAAGTCTTTTACATAGGTTAATTCCTCCTTCATTTCCCTTGATAACCTGAATAGTTTAGCTTATTAATGTGCATATGAGCCTTCTTCTCTATAGACTACACTATAATAAACCAGCCTGTACTCTCCCTGTTCAATTTTAGGTTCCAAATTGTTAGTCCCACCAAATTCAAAACTTTACCAATCAAACTGATGAAATCAAAGCACATAGTTCATTATTTCGAAGCAAGTAATAGGAATTACAAACTTTTTAGTGAGTGAGTGACAGAGGATCAGTCCCTCTTTTTATGGCTTATAAAAGCAAGCTGACCCAACTCTTTGGGTGACTTGAACTCTCCACTGTTCATTCTTCACTTGAGAAATCTTCACCCTTACATCTTCTTCCAGAATGCAGTGAAGGGATGGAGAGGGAATTTCTCTCACTCTCTCCCTCTTCAAATACAGTAATAATGACACAGAGGAAAACATAACACCATGAAAGATGTGTGCTTGCACACAACTGGAAAGGGAGGTCAAGGCGATATTCCTAAACCCAATTTCCTTTGCAAAGTAGGGAAGATTTTTGAATTTCTAAATACAATATTACAATCTAGCCTTCTAGAGAAGGGATATTTCCTGCTCAGCACCCACTTTGAGAGATTCCTCATAGGTAACTCCAATTTTGAAAAGTCCTGAGCTTAAGGAAGAGTTCAGGCATACCACCTTCTATATAGAGGTTTCCCGATTCAACAAGCAACTTAAACAAAATAAAACAAAAACAAAAGAAAGCAAAAAAAACCCACAAAACACAAAAACCCAAACAAATGATTTCTATAAAGTAATCAAGTGAAGAACAAAGCAGAAGAGGTTTGTTTGCTCAGTAAGCTCCAAAGTATTTTTTTAAACTTTTGAGGGGATATAAATCACAAGATAGTATTCTTGAGGAGTCTTGCAAGGATTCTATGGGAAAGAGAGACTCACTGGAATGACAGTCCTTTCTTGTTGTAGATTTATGATTTCATGACCTTATGTGAGTGATCTGACTCCACATAGACAAGCTGATGAAGAAATGACTCCAATATCAAGGACAAGTTAGTTTCTATTCAAATATAGTTCATTTCAGTGCGTGTGGTGTGTGTGTGTGTGTGTGTGTGTGTGTGTGTGTGTGTGTGTGTATGCTTTTATTTGGTACTCAGCATGCCTTGTTCTTCCCAGTTCTTGGCTCAAAGACATTATTCATGACATATTGATGTGAGGTTTCTGTGTAGTATGCAAGGCTTGGGCTTTTCTCTCTTTTTTATCTTATAAGCCATATATTTCCACTGTATTTATTGCTGACTTTCTCTCTGTTCAACTTTACATTGAAATCACCACATTTTAAAGTATATATTGATTTAAATTGGTGACTCTTCTTAATTTTTTTGTTTGCATTTGTGCTTTTTTTTAAATAGATCTCTCTATCTCCACCATACTGCAAGTACAGTCATCTGCCATGGCCTGATACCACTTTTGCTCAGCATAGTAGCTTTGACCATGTTCTATTTTTGATATGAGCCAATTTGACTCCCTTTAGGCAGCCTGGTGGGCCTCTGCTCCCAGTAAGTTACCCTAGTGGTTCCAGACTTAATGCAGACAGCTATTGGGTACTTTAGCCATATTGTAGCTCAGAATTGCTAAATTCAAGCAATCCACCAGCCTCAGTCTCCCCAGAAGCAAGGATTACAGATGTAAGCCATAATGGCTGATATGTCTTTTCAAGTTCTTTAGAAACTTTTTCTACCTGTCCATCCTTTGCAATAGATATTGGTACCCAAGTTACAATTATTTCTATAGCTGACCTTTTGCAAATCTTTAGCATGAGTGCTGTGATGCAAAACTACTAAATGTGCTCCCTATGAAAAGGCATTTCCTATTCCTTTTGGAATGACATTGACACAGATTGATTCCATTAACTCCATTTCCGTGCAGTAGATAGCTTCTTTATGAAATATATATGGATAAATATGGATGTGAATAACACAGGATGAGACTTTGCATGGTCTACACCAGCAGAGGGAGTAACTGCAGTAATAAGATCATGCATCTTGATCTTTCAAGTAGTAAATTAAGGCAATACATGCATTTATCCTTAATTGGTAGGTGCTATTATAATCCCCTTTCTGCAGTTGAGAAAAATGAGGCAAAGACAGGTTAAATGACTTGTCAAGGGTCATAGAGCTAGTGCATACCTGAGGCAGAATTTGAACTCAGGACTTCCTGATGCCAAGTTTGGGACTCTGTGTACTCTATGTATATGTACTGTTCTACTTAGCTGTCATATTTAGTGTCCCAAAAGTCATAGTTTAGTTTTAAGTTATTAAAGCTTAATATATATATATATATGTATGTATGTATGCATATATGTATTTCTATGCACTTATCTCCTCTTTTGTAATATGAGTTTTTAAAGGGAAAGGAGATATTCTTGTCCATTTCACATAGTCCGTAGAATCATGAGCATTTTACCAGGTCCATGAAAGCCTTTGGCAATGTTTGAGGTTGGCTTATTCTGATGTAATCACTATAGAATTCTATAAAGAAAGGAAGAATTTACCAATGTGATAAATCAGTAAAGTTCCCTGTATGACCTAAAATGTTCCTTTGCAGGGACAAAGGTGCTCTCTGGTGAGAACTGTTTCACATGTCACCTGCTGGTAGGTAGGGAACAAGATCCAGCTTCACTGTGGAGACTGACACTGATATGTGAACAGCCTTATTTCCATTGTATCTGCCTGAATCAGCTTTTACTGCTCTGTTATTATTCAATGCAAATGTAATTCACACACAGTGATGAAATGGGAAATTCAGAAGAAAGCTGAAACAAGAGCTGTTTGGCCTTTTCCAAGGGAGCTTGGCTGTTACCTCACTCTTTCAATTCAGGAGAAAATAAAACAATGAGGATAGTGCTTGCCGAATAAGTAGAGCCCTGTTGAACTGATGCTTTTTCAATAGCACATCCCCAGAGATCCTGAGAAGTGGTAGTTGACATACTTTCAGCCTGTGTTCCTCTTTATCATGCAGCGATATGTCACTTGAAAATTTATAAGTAGAAAAGGATTCTAGAAACATCAAAAAAATAAATTCTAAGACAAACTTCAACAGGGATTCTCCCTCTTGCACAACGCCCCTAAATATTGTAGAGATTTCTTTGGCAACAACTAATCATACAACAGCCAACCAAGGATGAGTTTATAAATGAATAATTCCCCTAATTTGGTCTTATCAGTCTAACTAGCTTGCTAGATAAAGAATTTATTTGCTTACTGTATGGCAGGAAATACTCATTGCTTGGGATACCAAAGGAAGAAAACAAGATGGCACCTATTCTCAAGACGCTTACATTCTAATTGGGAAAGACAAAACAAACAGGAAAGGGTGTGGGGATGAACTTGAATTGAAATGAGAATCTGCTTGAGGTTTTTCAAAATAAGGCATCCCAAAGCAGGGAATCATCAATAATCATGCATGCCTCTAGTCAGGAGTCATTCTTCAATAGCCCGGGTAATGTGTGGGGAGGTAGAGCAGACTGATGAGTAAGCTGGAAGTGAAGCGAGCAGCATGATTGGGGCTACTCAAGATATGGCAACCAGCCACCAGCGAATGATAGCATGACACTTCTTCCCATCTTTTTTAACTTTATTTTTTTCTAATATGTGGCTACAAGGCAAACTTAGGAGTACAGACCTTTTGAAGTCTTCTCCATAGAGGCAATTCCTAGTACTTCCATCAGAAGGCACAGTTTGGCCTTTGAGCACAATAAATGAGCTGCTAAAGTGAAGTTCTTGGAGTTACTAGATGCACTTGCCACTTGGATATATGTTCTACCAACTTGTGGGAATCACACACACTCTAGGTTTCAGCAAGATTCTTTCTTAAGGACTTATCAGTAGCAAAGCAAAACTATTATATTTGTAGAGATATAGATCACCCATTTATATGGGCTATACCTCTAAAATTAGCCTCTTTGAATGGGAAAAGTACTAACTCTTCTTTTTTTGGTTATATTTCTTCCAATTCAAATAAATGATAGCTTGTACCTCTTTCTTTGTTGGCAAGTTGGAATCCATAAAGAAGAGTCATGATCATTTCTGAGACACTGGAGGTAAATGTAAGGTTCTCTGGGATTCCTGTTTTATCTCCAGGGGCCCAAATGAGAAAAAAATTCCTGCATCTAAGGTAAGAAGTTTGTTACCATAACAGTAAGATGTACTAAATTATTTCTATTTTTGTTGGTGTTTTCTTAATCTTTATCACCATCAGTTTTTTTCACTGAGATTATGATTCTAGAAATGTTCTTACTTTACATAAAAGCCATATCTGAGGAAAGAGTAAGATTAAAAGTTAAAACTAGATCAATTTGGTTAATGCAAATGATAAGAAAATAAAGAAAAGTTTTGTTAAGTTTGGGGTAGAACAGAGGGAACAAAACTGATCCTCCTTGTCTGTCTTCTACCTCAAATGTCTGAGTTCTTTCTCCAGTTTGGAATGGAATGGTTTACTCAAAGGGCATTCTGCCCATTTTGCTCAAAACATCTAGCATGGATAGTATTAAGAGAATTCTATGTCTAACAGAACATTGTATTTCCTCTACCACTCATCATTTGTTGTTACTATCAACTAGAAGCCAGGAAAAATAATCTTAATCCTTTTGAAATCACTGTAGGCTGCTCAAATAGATCCCATAGTGATTTGTTTGATCTTTAGGGGCTCAAGAAAGGAACATTTTACAGACTGTGAAAGGAGATGAAATTCTATGAGCAGAGGCTCTCTAACAGAAGAATGAGATGATGATATTAATGACCACCATTTATATGGTTCATTAATTTTTACAAAGTACTTTACAAATAGTTATCTAATTTTATCCTCACCACAAGCTTGGGAAATAGGTGGTATTATTATTATCATTTTAAAGATGATTAAACTGAGACAAGCAGAGGTTGAGTGACTTGACCAGGGTTACAAAGCAAGCATCTAAGATCTGAGGCTGTATTTGAACTCAGTGTTAAGGTCCAAGACTGGATTTGAACTCAGGTCTGTCAGATTTGTGGTTTAGTGCTTTAGCCACTGCATCATTTAGCTGCTTCTAGATACACTAAATTATAGAGTTATGAAGACTACAAATTACACTGACTTCACATTCTGTGACCCCAAATCAATAGTTATGTAACCAGGAAGGAATAAAAATGAAATTTGATTAACTGGGAATTTTTGCAATGTCTATCAGGAAGAAGTGTAGTAAAGTAGGAAGAAACATTGCCACAAGCAAACAAACTATTCAGAATATTCTCTCCTATGCTTATCTTGGGCAGCTAGGTGGTCCAATGGATAGTTCTGAGCCTAGAATCAAGGAGACTCATCTTCCTCAGTTCTAATGTTGCCTCAGATACATACTTTATTCCTTTATTCCTGTTTGCCTCAGTTCCTCATGTGTAAAATGAACTGGAGAGGGAAATGGCAAGACACTCCAGTATCTTCGCTAATAAAACCCCTAATGGGCTCACAAAGAGTCAGACATGACTGAGAAACAACTGAACAACAACTACAATGCTTATCTTATTGTTCTCATTAATTATTGAAAGAATTCTTGGAAAACATCCCAGTGAAACAAAAGCAGAGGAACAGTGAATTTTACTGAGTATGTCAATGTACTCTAGGTAACTGAAGGGAAGTGGCTTCATGAACATCTAATGAGTATTGGAAAGAATGCAGAATTTGGAATCAAAGAACTTGAACTGAAATTCTAGTTCAACCTTTTGATATCTGTGTGACATTAGGCAAGTCACTTAATCTATCCATACTTCAATATCTTATTTGTACAATGAGGGGCTTAGACTAGATGACCTCTCAGATCCCATTCAGCTCCTCTAGGTCAATGATTCTGGGAAATATAAAAAAAATCTCACTTATCTGTAGATACAA
The DNA here is from genome assembly GCF_011100635.1 of Trichosurus vulpecula. NCBI lineage: Eukaryota > Metazoa > Chordata > Mammalia > Diprotodontia > Phalangeridae > Trichosurus > Trichosurus vulpecula. The sequence continues at coordinate 153,019,073 of NC_050579.1, read as the reverse complement.
TGCAGTAACATTCATGACTCTGAAAACGTCTTGAATTGAGACTAGCCTTTTGCTTATTATTATGAATGATGAGCTGTGCCAACGTGTTGCTTTGCTGGCAGGCTTTGTTAATAGGTTGGGTTCATTCCCATAACCAATAGATTGCCTTGCACATAGCAAAAGTTTGACACATTCATCAAATTGAGTTTAAAAATCTTCAGAAACAAACATGGCTATATTATCAGAGACTTTGCTGAGAGTCATACATATGGTGGTGAGAGGTACAACAAAATAATAACCTCAGAAATTAAGCACAGAATCTAAGGAAATTCTCCATAATTCATTCTTGTTCAGTCAACATATTTGTTGAATATCTACCATGAGCAAGGGACAATAGCTCACAACCTGGTCTTTGAAGATGCTATCATTATGTCTAATATCCTTAACAGGTAGCTACAACTCAGCCTTTTGAATTACTTCCTGGTTACCTGATTACCAAACATCCTTGAAGATCTCCAGGGACTTTCTAATATGTTGTTGCAAGATGATGGGTAATTCAGAGGCAGGAGAGCTCTTTGCTCAGTTGAATCAATTCATGATATCCTTTATTTATAACCTTTTCCAGAAATGAATTTTTCCTTCTATGGCTAATTAATTCGGATTTGTTAATTGTTGAATGACCTATGAATCACATTTCATTCCAAAACTGAATATAAACTATCATCTGTCTGGCCTGAATCAAGACCAGCAGAAAAGACCTTCCGTATTGAACAATTTTGGTCTATTGAGCTTCCAATTCAAGATTTCTGTACTTCTATAGTCCCAGGCTACCTACTGACCTATATCTATTTTAAAAATCACTTTCCAAAGAATCATTAGTAATAGTAGTCATTTTTGTTATATTTGAGCCACAGTAGGTTAACTAGATGTGAAATTTCCTTCCTCAGAGGCTGGCAGAATTTCCTTCCATGCTGAGTAATCAATGACCCTTAGTTCCTAGTTTATAACAATGACTATGGAGATTATCCCAGCCTTTGCTTCCCAAAATTGTCTTCCTTGACCGCTAGTCAAATTTTTGATCATTCAAAACCTGACACCTACAGTATGTTTTTTTGTAAAAAAAGAATTTTAAACTATTACTCATATAATAGGCTTGGTTACTGACACATACCAGACATTAAATAAATGCTATTTGGTTGAGAGACTGGCAAATAATTATAGAGATGTAAGATACATATAAAGTAGATGGAAGGTCACCTCAGAAGTGATGGCTCTAGCAACTGGCAGGACTGGAGAGGTGTCTTACAAAAGGTGGAGATTTGAGATGAGTCTTGAAAGAAACCAGGAATTCTAATTGAGAGTGAAGATTCAGTGGTGTCGCTGAGATTGTGAGTCTGGGTCACAGGGAGAATGATGATGTTGTCTATAGTATTAGGGATGTTGGACAGAGGAAATTATTGAGGTGGAGGGAGAGATAATATGTTCTGTTTTCAAGATATTGTCTGAGATGTTTACAAGTCTTCCATTTCTAAAGTCCAAAAGGCAAAAGTGATGTATGAATGGTGCTTGTGAGAGAGACTAGGGCTGTATGCATAGATCTGAAATTTATCTCCATAGGGATGAAAATTGAACCCATCGGAACTAATAAGATTGTCAAGAGAGACAGTATAGCAGAAAAATAGGAGATCAGATCAGAGCAGTGGGAGACACTGACCATTAGTGAGCTAGAAAAGACTGATGAGGAGTGTTCAGAGAGATACAAGAGAGAAAGGAGAGAGTGGTGTATGATAACCTAGAGCCTAAATATATATATGAGGAGAAATTAATTGGCAGCAACAAAGGATGCAAAGAGGTCATGAAGGAAGAGTATTAAGAAGAACCTATTAGATTTGGCAATTTAAAGATCATTGGTAACTTTGCAAAGAACATTTCAGTTGAATGATGAGGTCAGAATACAGACTACAGAGATTTAAGAAAAGAGTAAGAGGAAAGAAAGCAAGACACCTATTATAGATGACTTTCTCAAGAAATTTAGACATGAAAAGGAGGAGAGAAATAGGATGATACTTAGCAGTGGTGAATGGATTAATTGAGATTTTTTTGAAAATTGTGGTAGACATGGTGTGTTTATATGCATCAAGGAAGAAGCCAGAATCACAAAGAGGCTAAAGGTGACATAGAGACAGAGATGGACAGACAGAGAGAAACACCACACACCCATAAACACACAAACACAGAGAGAGAGAGAGAGAGAGAGAGAGAGAGAGAGTGAGACAGAGACACAGAGAGAGACAGAGACAGGGAGAGTGAGAGAGAGAGACAGAGAGGGAGAGAGAGGGGGGGGGAATGGTAATAGAAGAGATGTGTTATAGAAAATGGGAGGGTGTCATACTGAGGGTGGCTGTAAAGGAATTTGCTTTGAGAAGAGTTATTTATTCATCTTATATCAGAGTGAAGAAAGAGTGGGTGAAGATGTTTAAATCATGTGAGATGAGGAAGAAAGGAGAAGTGATAGTGGTGAATATGCTCATTTTTCGCTTTTTCATTTTTAATAGTGAAATATAAGCTGTCCTCGTTAAGAAGATAGGAGGAAAGGAGCCACAGAGGGCTCAAGGAAAGACGATGTTTCAAACAGCCACTATAGAGAGTAGGATAGTGAACGAATTAGGGATGAATAAAAAGAAAGCTTGCCAGTTGCAGTGAAATCCTGGCTAGAATTAGATAGCATACATTCATAGTGGACTCAATTAGCACAATTTTGTGATTTTCTTCAGCTCTGTCCAGCAGCCTATGAAGAGGCATGAAAGAGACTAATAGAGTCACTTAGGTAATTTTGAATAGGTCAGGTTGGAATTGCTTCAACTACATATACTATGTCTTATTTTTATTCTTCTGATATTAATTTCTTAGTTTTAATCTTAGCTAGGGCAAATCAATGATATGTGTTCATACAGCCAATTTGGAGATGACTCAGTACTTAGCGCAGTGTTTGGCCAATATTAAGAGTTTTTTTTTTTCCCATTCATTGATGCCTTCATTCAACAATTTCACTTTAAGCTTCTTGCCTAGACATCTTACACTATCTGAATTTCAAATAAGTAGATACTACAACTTTATCTATTGTTTTCTTGGCTATTATTCCTGGGATGGACTCATCTCTCTTCCTTAAAATTCTTATATTCCTTTATATACTACCTAAGGTATCACTTTCTCCGTGAAGCCTGTCCTTAACATGGACTTTCCTTAACTTTCTCATACATTTTGCCTGGGCCTCTCCTTTGTATTTACAAATCATAGCATTATATGGATAGAGCTATAAAAGATCCTAGAGACAACACAATCCAATCATTATATTTTACAAATGAAGAAACTGAAGCCCAGGGTTGAGGGTCAAGTGATTTGATCGAAGTCACACATATCCAGCAAAGAGAAGAGTTACCGTTTAAACTCAGGTCCTGTGCCTCCACATTCAAAGCATTTCCTATTGGGCCATAGTTTATCATACTCTACTTTGTGTATGTATATGTATGCATTTTTGCATTTATCTATGTACCTTTCTATTCAAGTTCCTTGATGCCTAGGAAGATAGCTTATTTAAACTTTTTATTCTCCAACTCTTAGAATCATGCTTTGCACACAGCAGATAATTAATACATAGTTATTTAATTGAGTTTTACCCAGTATAAAAATAACACTCCTAATTTTAAAAATGAATAGTAAAAAGACCTCAAGGATCTAAGTTTCTAGGGATGTTAGGTTTAAATTATAGTCATTAGTAACTATTGCCATGATCTCCAGAGAGCAACAGAACCTTGAGATTCCATCATTACATAGTCATGATCATCATTATCATCACTGCCATCTGCACATTTAGTACCATGGTTGTAACTATAGTTGGTTAAGGTTGACTTAGTGATCTTTCATTCTTGGCCTTTTAAACTCCCATTGACTTAAATGAATATGTCCTTTAACCTTAAATTAGGATCATCTGTAAAAATTCAAATACCCATCATGTAAAAGATAGTTTTATTTGTTTTGTTTTAAAAGAAATTCAATTTTATTTTATTCTCAGTTCTACATTTTCTCCCTCTCCTTCATTTTCCCCATCCATTGAGAATGCAAAGATAACTAAACCCATTACAAATGAGTATGCCAGTTTTAAATATGTTATAACCCCCTTTTGGAGGTACATTTATTTGCAAATAGCCCTTACCAAACTAAGAAACCAGTAAGGACAAAACATCACTCCTTACTTGGTTGTGGCTATTTGCAAAAGTATAGGAAATCGGAGCCTACATGCAAATTGGTTCTCAGTGACTTTCCAGCAGTGGCTTTTGCTATGTATATAATAAAACAGGGTTGCTTAAAGTGGGGAAATATTTTTTGGTAAAATTTGCTCTTTTTATGTATATAAACCAGTGTAATCATTATTGTTATTGCCTGTGTATTATGATATTGTAGGCTATCATCATAGATCCTTAGATGATGTTGCACTAATACAGAAATTTAGGACTATACCTTATGGGATGTGTGCCTCCCTGTTTTTTTTTTTACATGTGAGAACAATGATACATGAAAGAATAATTTTCTTCCTATGTACTTTTGATTGAATTATTCATTTTATTATAAATATTCACTAAAGGGGTCCTCAATCTCTTCTTACATAAAATTAAAATTCCTGACTTTAGGTCTTAAAGCCAAAGACCATGTTGTATTGTGTGTTAAATTGCATGAGTTAGAAATGCCTAGTGTCAATGCCACCAGCACCTTTTTCTTGGGCTAGCTACTGAAAGCACATTCAGATAGACAATTCTGATAGCCAGTAATTGATTCAATCTGATTCCACAACCACATTATCCCTTGAGATTAACTGAGATAACACATGTGTAGGGCTTTGAAAATCTTGAAGTGCTTCATACATGTTATCTACAATTTTCCAAATTATGGTACTTACTCTGTTTGGGTTATAGAGCATAGGGAAGGTTACACCAGATCAATGCAAATAGCACATGCCTATGAATTGTCCTCTTCCTTCCTTTCCCTCCCCCTCATCCCCTCCATTGGACTGGAAGCAATGTGGAAATAAAACTCAAATCACAACCAAGACAAGTAGGTAAGGCACAAGACAAGGAGACCCATGACCAAGTATTGCCATCTGCCTCGCAACTTTTAGCCTCCTTACTCTCTTCCCCCCGCAATCGGTTCTCTCATCTTCTACTAAATACTTTCTATACCACACTCTGTACCATCAGGCCTGGCCTTGGCCTACAACAAAACCATTCCTACACAAGCAGGAATACTATTCAGGACTCTTAAATGACACTGGAAAATTTCAATGTGATCAACAACATTAATGTCTGCAAATCTCCAGGAAAAGGAAGTATCATATGATTTTAGCTCTCAGTAGGATCTCAGAGGTCACCTGATCTAACCCTTTCATTGTACAGGTGAGGAAACTGAGGGTTAGTAACTTGCTCGAGGACATACATGGGAAAGTACTTTATGTCAATTGACACTATGTGAAATATATTTTAACTAGCTTTGAACAAGAGTAACTCCATCTTGGTTTTAAACACAAGCCTTGTTAAGATATGACCATTATATACAGACATAGACAATATAGATATGGAGAAAGATGATAGGAGAGATAGATACATAAATAGATAGATAGACAGAGACATAGATAGATGATAGATAGATAGATAGATAGATAGATAGACAGACAGACAGATAGATAGATGATAGATAAAAATATATTTGCTTTTCCACCAGATTACAGCAGTCGTAATTGCTTAAAACCAAGATGGAATTACTTGGGTTTAAAGTCAGTCAAAATTTATTTCACACAGCAAGAAAAAAAGTAGAGGTAACTCTGATCTATCTTATTCATTTTAACACCTACATTGATTCTCTGCCCCACCAACACCCGAGTGTTCTATATACATTTCTCTATTTGCCTAAAAGTCCTTGTTATATCATATCTCAGTCATAGTTAATGTTTTTCCCATCTGGAAAAACCTTCAAAAACATGCTTGGAGTAAGCTTCACCAAAAGTAAATTGAAACAATTTTTTTTAATGAAAAATTCAGTTGGAGGAGGAGGCAGAAACTCCAAAATATTGACACTCATGGGCAGAGACCATGTGACACATAGAGAGACTGCTCAGTGTGGCAAATGGAGTTAGTTGTTAGGTTCATGGGTTAGAGAATCCAAGGAGAAGAAGAAAAGGTTGTCATGTGATAGTTTCTTTTTTTTAACTAACAGTTCTTGCTAACTAGTTCCTAATCTCAGTTGTTTCTGTTGCTAAAGAAATGCATGTTATATCAGCACCACAGGACAAAGCTCCTCCTCCCCATGCCTTTTTCTAGTTGCAGTGGTTATCTTACTTTATTCTCTATTAAAAAACAAACAGACAAGTAAATCAAGAGCTATATCTTTTCCTACCACTGAAATTTGCTTTCTTTTGCTTTGGGAAAGAGGTTGTGATTTAACCAGGATAGAGAATTCCCAATGAGGAAACCCCCTGTTGCAGTGCCTATTGGGAGCTGTTCTGGATTATAGTCTTAGAGACATGTAGGGGCATCGAGCAGCTAAGCGACTTGCCCATGGTCACGTAGCTACCATGTGCCAGATGGGCACCTTTAACATAGATCTTCCTGAACTTCTGTCCTCTATTTGCTTTGCTAAGCTGTGCTGGCTCACCTCTGCACTCCCTTCTAAATAGTACATGTATATCAAGATGTGTCTTGCCTAGGTGGAATGTTGTCCCTAGAGTTCTCTGCCAAGGTATGTTTCTTTCCTATTTCAAAACGAAAGGAGTGTCTCTTTAATGAAGGCTGTTTGTTAATAATAGATAGAATTCATACATATTTATAGACCTCTTTAAGGCTTGCCAAGCACTTTGAAAATATTATAACATTTTGTTCTTACAGTAACCTTTGGAGGAAGGTGCAAGTATTATTGCTTTTTAACAAATAAGGAAACTGAGGCACAGTGAGATTAGATGACTTGTCCAGGATCACAGAGCTAGTCAAAACTGAGGCCAGATGTGAACCCATGACTGCCTGACTTCACGTCCAGCACTCTGTCCTCTATACCAAACAGATGTTTTCTGCGAGCATCTAGGTGCAACACTGACAGGTCACTTCATACTTCTAGGCTTCAGTTTCCTCAAATAGAAAAAGAGGAGCTTGGACGAAACAGCCTCTGACATCTCATCTCGCTGGGCAAGGACAACTCCAGGGGACTCACGATGGAGAATGCTATCTTCATCCAGACAAAGAACTGCGAAGTTTGAATACAGACTGAGGCACACTACATGCCCGCCTTTTCTGCTTCTCTTTTGTTTTTGTTTTTGGGGTTTTTTTTTTTTGGTTCTGTTTCTTCTTTCTCATGATTCATTCCATTGGTCAAAATTCTTCTCCATGACTTGACTAGTGCATAAATCAATTCAATGCAAAGTCATACATGACAGTTATATGAGACTCCATGCCGTCTTGGGGAGGGAGGGGGGAGGGAGGGGAGAAAAACTGGAACTCAAAACTATGTAGAACCATGTGTGGTAAACTAAAAATAAATAAAGAAATTTATAAAAAATTTTAAAAAAAAGATCCATGATCTTATGATTATTCCTTGCTGAGAGAGAGAAAAGTGGGGGAGACAGAGCCGGAGAGATTGACAAAAACAGAGAGAGAAAGAGAGAGAAAGAGAGAGACAGAGAGAGACAGAGACACAGTAAGAGACAGACAGAAGGGACACAGAGACAGAGATGGAAAGAGAGGGGAGAGACAGACAGACAGACAGACACAAACACACACACACACACACACACACACACACACACACAGAGAGAGAGAGAGAGAGAGAGAGAGAGAGAGAGAGAGAGAGAGAGAGAGAAATAGAGCAAGAAACAGAGCGAGAGAAACAGAAAGAGACAGACAGAGACAGAGAGAGACACACACAAAAAGACACAAATGGAAGAGACATAGAGATAAAAAGACACATGGAGATAGGCGGAGATGGAAAGGTAGGGGATAGAGAGAAACAGAGATAGAGACATAAAGAGGCAAAGAGAGATATAGAGGTACAGAGACACACACAAGGGGAGAGAGACAGAGACAGAGAGACAGACAGAGAGACAGATAGAGGCAGAGAGGCTGACAGACCAAGAGACAGAGAGATATTAGAGCACACCTTCTACTTTTTGTCCCCACACTCCAAGAGGGCTGCGTGTAAGCAGGGCAGAGAGTTCTGGAATTTATAGCCATTTCTATCCCATTTATAAAGACTTGCTCACCTCTTCCTAAATTCTGAAAGGCTGTCCTTGGCCTCCTGAGCTCTGCCTGTTTCTTCATGCCCAGGTTGAACTCTGACCCATGCTGCTCAATACATGTTTACTAACTTGCTATCTCTGATTACTGTGAAAGTGCTTAGAAAATAAGGGCATTCATTTTAAATTACCTGTTTATATAAAGCAAGGTGGGAAATCATTCATTCCTGATTTTCTCCACTCTCCTGTTATTATTCTGGTACTGTTTTTATTAAATGATACATTTGAATTAAATTTCATGATCTTTATTTAAAACATAATCAACTCTGAAAGCACTGAGTCTTATCTTCAATCTCCGTACAGAAACCTTAAAGTTCAGCACGGTGAATAAGAAATTCACTTTTTTTCATTTGCTTTTCTGACTAGCTCAGTCAATTAAGTGTGTTCTCCTAGTACCATCCATGACCCCAATGCAGAGAGAGAAAATGAATTTCTGCTGTTAGCACCTTGTCCTGGTCGAGATTTGAGTTTTATTTTCACATTGCTTCTAGCCTAATTGCAGTCTTGCTGTGCTGGTGTCAGTCGGCATAGCTCAAAACCCCATTAGCATTCAGTATTTAGAGAGTAAACATAATTGCTCACTAAGCTCTAAAAATACTTCAGCCTTATGTACTTCATCCCTCTTTGTTAAAAATTCAGGTTTCTTAGGCTGTCCCACAAAGTGTATATATTGGCCTATTCACTTTTGCCTTTCTTGTTGCCTGAGACTGGGACCACTTTTTGGCTTTGAATAACTGTTTTCAAATCTATGTAGTTGAGAAAAACAGTGAAATAGCTATGAGGAGGACCAGGAAAGATCAGTGTCACAGAGTCGGGAAAGAGAGAAAAGTCAGGATGAGAGGATGGTCAAGAGACTCAAATGCTTCATAGTGCTCATTAAGGATAAGTATTGAGAAAAGCCTGTCAGATTAGGCAATTAAGAGATAGAAAACATTCCACAGTAAATTATGTAAACTTTCTTGAAAATGTCAAATGATACCCAAGAAGAAGCAAATATGTCTTCTTCAAAGATGGTACTTCCTGCTGAACCCTGGTGTACTTCCTCAACACTTCATGCTCCTCCCCATTGTAATTACTTTAAACTTGGTCCTCTGACTCAAGTGTCTCCCCACTCTATTCTAGCCCCCATTTAGATGCCAAAGTGATTTTACTAAACTATAGCTTGGGCCATGTCACACCCTCTATTTATATTTACTACCTTCAGAGTATACTAAATTATACATGTATAAGTATAAATTATACTCATATAAGTTACTTCATATATTTATAATTTGAGCCTGCACCTTTTGTTTATAAATTTATACTTAGAAATTTATATAAGGGCGAGGGAGAAGGGAAGAAAAAAAGAAGAAAATCTACACAAAAAATGTTTTGTATATTTGAAAGGAATAGCAAGTTGTGCATAGTAGATTTGCAGTTTCATGTACAATCATCTTTTTTATTGTGCTGTGTTATGGAAATGCTTGTTTTATTCCACAAATTAAAAATAAAACTGGAAAATAAATTATATATAAGTATAAATTATACATATATAAGAACATATTAAATTATACTTACTACTTCCAGAATAAAATATAAAATCATGTTTTGCCTTTAAAGCCTTTCACAAATTGTTTCTCTCTAACCTTTCTATCTTCTTTTCTTCACTCCTTTCCATATACTTTTTGATTCAGTAGCACTAGCCTTAATTATCCTCACACAGGATGTTTCCAATCCCTACTATGTTCCATTTAACTGGCTCTCTCCTATGTCTGGAATGTTGCCTACCCTTACATCCAATTTCTGACCCCCCTGACTTTCTCCAAGATTCATTTCAAATTCTAAATTTATAGGAGGCCTTTCTAGATTCCATTCCCCTATGAGTGTCTTCACTCTGTGTTTATATCATTTATGTGCATAGCTGTTTGCATGTGAGTTCTCTGGGGACAAGGACATTACTCTCTTGCATCTCCAGCACTATGCTTGGCACACAGTAAATACTTATAAATGCATGTTGATTGACTGTTAATGGAGGTAGCATGGTATTTTGAAAAGTGCTCTGGATTGTGAATCAGGAGAGCAGAATTTTGGACTAGTCTCTGTGATCTGAGGTAAGTGGCTTAATCTTTTTGGGTCTCATTTTTCTTTTCGTTTTTTAAAATAAATTTATTTTTTTATTTTTAGTTTATAACACTCAGTTCCACAAGTTTTTGGGTTCCAAATTTTCTCTCCTTCCGTCTCCTCCCTCCCCACCCCCCAAGACGGCATGTAATCCAATGTAGGTTCTGCATATACTTTCACACTGAACTTATTTACATAATATTCTGGTTGTAAAGAAGAATTATAACCAAATGAATGAATCATGAGAAAAAGAAATGAAACCAAAAAAGAAGGAAAAAAAAAGAGTGCAAATAGTTTGCCTCAATCTACATTCAGACTCCATAATTCTTTCTCTGGATGTGCATACCTATTTCCATCATGAGTCTTTCAGAGCTGTCTTTGAACCTTGCATTGATGAGAGGAGTCACGTCTATCAAAGTTAGTCCTTACAGATACTGTGTGTCTGTAATCGTGTATAATGATCTCCTGGTTCTGCTCTCCTCACTCAGCATCATTTCATATATGTCAGTCCAGGTTGTAATGAAGTCTGTCTGCTCCTCTTTTCTTATAGCCCAATAGTATTCCATTATATTCTCATTTTTCTTAATAATAATATTATCATTTACGTAGCACTTTAAGTTTTGCGAAGAACTTATGAATATCATCTCATTTTATCCTCACAACAACCTTGGGAAGTGAGTGCTTTTGTTATCCTCATTTCAAAGATGATAAGACAGGAAGACAGAGGGTCACATAGCTAGGATATGTTTGAAGCTTCATTTGAATGTGAGTCTTTTCTAATTCAGGCCCAGCACTCTATTTGCTGTTCTACCTAAATGCAAATGAAATGGCTGGACTACATTTTTCCTTCGCATTCTGAAATCATACAGTTTCATCATCCTTGTGGTTTTGCAGAATATTTTGAAGATCCTGGTGGGAGGTGGCATTGACAAACAGCTCATTTATACGGATCATGGTTTTGTGCATTCTTAGCTCTTCGAATTTTTGAAGTCTTTAGAAAAGGCTTATTGTAGAGGTAGTTGGGACAATCCAGTGCACTTTCTACACCAAGTAGCTTCAAGTCACTTTTAAAGCAGCCTCAAAACCCTATGATGCCATTTGAGTTATCTGAGACGAAGTACTGAGTTGCAGCAGAAATTATAACACACACCTTTGAGTTCTTAGTACATTGCACTGTCCCTGAGAAATGTGGAGTTGATGGGATTTTCAATAAGCCTCCAAGTCCAGACTCTGCTTTTCTTCCCTTTCACATGCCTTTATTTCCTGGTGTGTTTATTTAGCATATAGAAGTATGGTCCCTTCTTGACTTTCCTCTTCCTTTCATTTTTGACATGGCTGTGTGAACTGCATTTAATCACTAAGGTGAGATTAAAGGTAAAAAGAAACCTGCTCAAAGGAAACATTGACTTTCCTATGCTTCTCCAAGTCCATTTCATGGGCACCTCATTGTAGGAAGCACACACAATTCATTACTCTGGGAAACACTGCCCTCAATTCATGAATTATGAAGCAAGTTACTTTTGCCAAATGACCCTTGTAAGACTGTGGGTCCAAACATGGCTTTTTTCTTAGAGCTTTTCTGAGGAGCAAAAGCACTTTGAAAGCTTGCAGTCTTACATTTTTAATAGGAATTATATAAAAAATAACTGAGGCGCCGGCCTATTTATACAGATGCAAACCTCATATGGGACTTTTGCCGGTGACTTAATGTGGCTAGTCTGTTAGTACATAGGGATTCAATTATAAATTTTTTTTTTTGTAACGGAAATGTCAGTTCTTTTTCAAGAATCTGAGGTATTTGGGGCTAATCAGTTTCATAATCCTATTAGGATGGTTTCATTTGAAGGTGAAACAGAGCAATGTGCTGATGAATGAATGACCTTGACTTCTCATTTCTCACTCAGTGATTTTACTGGCTCCTTTGGAACCAGTGAAGCCCTGGAAAGAACAGCCCGCTGAAAGTCTATGTTGAAAATGAAACCTAAATCAATTCACTAAGAAATATGACCTTCAGCAAGCATTCATTACATCCCTTTAGTAGACAAGGCTTTTTTATGATGTATTGAAGATGTAAAGAAATATAAGCCATAGACCTTTGGCCTTAAGGTGCTTAACCACATCCACAACAACAATACTAACTAAAATTTATATAGTATTTACTATGTGCCAGGTACTGGGCTAAGTACTTTACAAATCTCATTTGACCCTGACAACAATCTTTGGAGGCAAGTGCTATTATTATCCCTATTTTACAGATGAGGAAACTGAGGCAAACTAAGGTTAAGTGACTTGTCCAGGGTCATACAGCGAGGACATGTTTGAATCCAGATTTGAACTCAGGTGTTCCTGATTTTAGCACCAGTATTCTATTCACAATATTGTCTAGGAAGATAGGACACAGAACCATACTGCAAATTAGATAACTTCATGAGAGACACAAAAGTCTTAACAAGGTGCAGAAGTTAGAGTGATCCTTCAGGTGGGGGGGTGGGATTTGAACCTGCCTCAGACAGTGACTCATTATGTTACCTTGGACAAATTACTTCACTGTTCTGGGCTTAATTTTCTTATCTGTGAAATGAAGAAAGCTAGGATCTGGTAACTTGTAAGGTGGCTTCCAGTTGTATATTCATGATCTTACATTCCTATAAGGTTTTGGTAACTGAAGTGTCCTGGAGAATTTTCCAAGGATTCGGGTGGAAGGTATCAAACATTTTTCCTTATTTCCTTTCTCTGTTCTTGCAGAATAACCCTTTGGAATCAAATGAGTCACAAGAGTGTATTGCGTAGTTCACTGTTGTCAAATATTACCAATGGTTTTGTATTTGGTTCAAGTGTAACTTTTCAGGGCATCTTCTGCTTAGGAAGCATGTGATGATGACCACCAAATGAGATGGCTCACCCTAATCCTTCTGGCCCAAAGACTCCTTCTCTCCTGCCCTGCCAAATCCCCATAACAATGCAACATTTAGCACTACTCCCATGAAATTCAGCAAATATTTGTCTGAACTGAAATTATTTTTGAATAATTGAATGCCCTTCCTCTCTAGTAGGATGAGAAACAGTGTCGTATACTGGAAAAAAAAACACCGAATGTGGAATCAAAGGACCTGTTTCTTTACCCCACTTCTGTCATGTGTTACCTATGTGACCTCAGACAATCATTTACCTCTTTTGGCCTCAGTTTCTTCATCTGTAAAAGGAGGGAGTGGGAATAGACAGCTTCTAAGCTTCCTTCTAGCTCTAAATCTATGATCCTATGATTGCGGGCTCCTTGAGGGCTGTGACCATATTGAATTTATCATTTTAGTCCTCTTGGTCCTTATTATGGTGACTTGTGTATAGTAGGTACTTAATAAATGGTTTATAAAATGGATGAAGTATGGATGGATATGGGAAAGGATAAAAGGTTGAATTAATTAATGATTCTGAAGGAAGCCAGAAAACTTTCTTGAAGGTTAGAGAGGAGTAAATGAAAAAAAGGGAAGACAGCTATTTTCAAATGATATTTTCCATTTATTTTTGTAGCCAAAGTCTTGATCCTTGCAGTTACTGACATTTTTAATACTAGTCCTAATATGAAAGCATATGTGGAATAGAAAATAGCTTAAAATCATTTAGTTGAAGTTGAGTATGTGAGGAAGCAGTCAGAACAAACAGCTTCAGCTCTGACCACTCCACATTTAGTAATCTTTTTTCTGACTATACTTTATTTGTCCTTTTCCTTTCCCCCTTCTCTCTCCATGGAAGAAGTCACAAGGTAAAAATGGTACCCACCATCCTGAAACACCACACCCTAACCCTTATTTTATCACTTTTTGGCAAAAATTGTAATGAGATGGCTCTCTCTTATCTCTATATTGACTTTGGTCCTGAATTTAACAGCATTTTTCGATAATATTTCCTCCAGTACAATTTTTTGCAGTGGATCCTTTTTTGATTCTCTATTTTCAGAAGTTACTTCTTCTATATCACTTTTGGAAAATCTTTATCCATAGGCTCTATATAGGCTAGAAAATAAAACCAAAGGGACACACACACACACATACACAAATGTGTGTATGTGTGTGTGTGTGTGTGCGTGTGTGTATGGAATTCAAGGTTAAGAAAGTAAGCCAAGCACAATGTGACTCTGACAAATGTTATTATAGAAACTAATGAGTACAGTGGCCATCCTGCTATGTTTGAAAGATTAATTAGACTTTTAGAAATAGTGTTTTATTTTTTCCAGAAGTTCAATCAATGTTGACAGAGAACTATACTATGCACATTGACAATCCACTACAACCCTTTGAATGGACAATTGATAAATAGATTGAGTCAGAAGTGTCCTATACTTGATTGTGGTGGTGATTTTTTTCAATTATAGATATTAGAATATCATACCATATTTTATTTTTAATAACATAGAGGACTGGTCAATGATGAAAGTGATAACAAACTAAAAATTTAAGTAGGGTGCCTTCAGCATTTGACTGGAGTATGCTGAATGCTTTTACTTTTTACTTGATAAGTAAGTTTATTAGATATATTTCATCATAAAACATTTAGATTCCACATTCTATTCCCTAAATTTGGGGAAATTTATACATCTAACTAATGGATATGTAGAGAGAGCAACTCTGGGATTCTGGAAAATCTGTCTATGCTTCTTTTCTATAATACATGTTAGTTATGTAATCCTGGACAAGTCACTTAACTTCTTAATGATCCAGACAACATTAAGACAATAAATTGCACACTAGTTGCAAACTGTGTTGGTAAATGATATTTCTCCACAGGAAATTTGCTGCCAGATCTAGATTCCATAATATATGTGAAAGGTGGCACTCCAGGAATAGGAAGAAATGCTGGAACAATTAACAAGTGATTAGTATTTTGCTTACACTTCCATTATGAAAGCTACTATTTATCTTTCAGTTTTAAGGGTTTTAAATTGATTCATTTCACCAGTAGTGCTGGTGCATGAAAGTATTGAGTGAACTTTGATTCTGACTATAAAATGCAATTTACATGTTATAATAAAATTCAAACAGGTTTTATTTATTGATGTCACTAAGGGATGAAAGCAGAATATCACACTCAAAACACATGAAATGTTAGCATAAACTACTAAATAAAAACATATCAGCAAAGCTTTATGGTAGATCAGATGCTATGCCTTTTTTTAGGATAAAAAGCTATAGGAAGGCTCTTTTCTTTGTCATATATACCATCTGTATCTCTATCTTGAAATGAAGTAAGTGTGGCAAGCTGGAGTAATCAAGGACATTCTTCATACATTCCTTTGTGTTCAAAAGTCCCTGGAAGCAGGTGCAACTCATTTAACCTCTCTAATCCTCAGGGCCCTCATCTGTAAAATGATAATACTTATACTTTTTAGAATACCATTCAGAGTTGTTTTTAAGGAAAGTGTTTTATTAACCTTAAAATACTTTATAAATGTAAGTTGGTATCATCATCATCATCATCATCATCATCATCATCATTACCTTCATCATAACCACCACCGCCACTACCATCATGATTATTATGTTACTGGAGACATGAGAATACAATTGTGTTGTTCCACAATTCAGTTGATTTGCTTTGAGGCTCTTGATAATCTCAGTTGCTTGTAACTGTTATAATTTTTTGTACTGTTTTTATCTCTCCCTTAGATCATGAATTCTTAAAGATAGGCACCATGACTTACAAGACTCTCTGTATGCCTTGTGCATGTCTGACCTTGGCCTAGGATGCCCATTTACAGATGCTATATTTCTATACTTAAAAAGAACTATGGCTTGTACACATGATACTTCCTCCCCACTACCACTTGAAGCCTGTCCTCATCTTTGTGGAGAATTTCATGAGTTGTTGAGGCCAAAATACTCATAACCTATTAGACAACCTTCTGGTGACAAGGCTCTCCCCATTTAGTTAGGATGATCATTGAATGAGAGACATAGCTCAATATCTTACATACGGAGGTTCCCAGAGTGGGTGATACCATACCCTTGAGGGTTCTGGAATGACGGGGGTGGTAGTAGCCTTGAGTGAAATTGGGTGGTGTTGAATAAAATAAGAGAGTGCTTGAAGCATAAGGAAAGAAGAGAAGAAAAGAAAATTTTGAAAAACTGTTTGTACACATTTCATCTGTTTTGTAACAGAGGTTAAAGTCATAGTGATTACATTGTTTTCCAAATAAAGACACAAAATACGAGTTACAACCAATCAGTGGTCAAGTCCCCCAACAGGTCTTAACAAGCAAGTGTTGGCAGGCAAGCCTGTTGTGCATTGTTGGGAAGTCCAGCAAGCACTGGTAGGTATATGTAGGTGTAATGATTTGTTTACAATACAATACTATAGGGTTATATCATGTAATATTGCATCATCAAAATTTCAAGGCAGGAAAAAACCCACAAAGTTATAAGTAATTATTAAATTTAAGATGCATCATTTCAAAAAATACATTTTCAAAAAAACTTTCTAGAGTTAAAGAAAGTAAATTTTCAAGGGAGAGCTAAGTAATTTTTTTTGAAAAGGGGTGGTAGGCTAAAGAAGTTTTGGGAATCTCTGATATGGTAGGTACTTCACAACTATTTGTTTAATTCAAATGACAAAATTATTTGTGGGCCTGAACTTGAAGAATTTCTAACTTGAGAAGATTTGCCAAGAGTTTACACTCCTCTGACATAGGTTTCAAGAGCCCAGGGCCACTTTCAATACCATGATGATACATTGGAAGATGATTTTGGTGGAGGCACCAGTGTGAGTAAAATGAAAATGATAAAATAACCCAGATCTTTCACTTGCCTTCAAGAATGGGGAGAGGGGGAGGAGAATAAGTATTTATATAATGCCTGCCATGTTCCAAGAACTGTGTTTAGTGCTTTTTACAAATATTATTTAATTTTATCCTCAAAACAAACCCGTGAGGTAGGTGCTGTTATTATGCCTATTTTACCGTTAAAATAAAACATTGAGGTAAAGAGATTAAGTGACTTGCCTAGGGTCACAGAAGTAGTAAGTATCTAAAGCTAGGTGGAGCTCAGGTGCTCCTGATTCCAAGTCCAGTATGCTCTCTCTGTTGCACTCAACAAACTTAGTGTGCGTAGTTTTTTTTAATCGATTATATGCTATAAAAGGAACTGGCATATATAGACATATACGCATATACACATGCACATGTCAATGATTAATTAATAACAGACATTCATATATGTGCGTTAATTCTGGCAGAATTTCTAAACAATGGCCTACAGATTACAAAGACATTTTAAGTAGTCAACAAAATGATAAATCTCTCTATTATGGTCTGCTCTGCTCCATCTATCTGTGGTAAACAGCCACTAAGAGAGTCATTTGAAGGGCGTGATACCTCAAACACCAAAGATTTCTCCTCCTAGGATTCTGCATCTAATCAAGACCTAACTCAAGGGCCTGACTGCACAGAATTAAATGTATTTCTTTCTTCAGAAGATCTAGAAACTAGAAAGAAATATTCCGAAACTTTCAGGGAGTTTTTTTCTAATCAAACGCTGGAGATAATAAACTAATCAGCCCAGTTAAGTGGATGAGTGTGCCAGGGTCTAATTTTTCTTTCTGCCATGTGATATAAGACAGTTATTGTGAATAAAGTACTTTTATAAATGTGTTCTCTTCTTACTGTAAACAACCAATCGACAAACCTGTAGCAAGTACCTACTTAATTCAAATTCAACCTCAGACACTTAATAGCTGTGTGACCCTGGACAAGTCACTTGTAACCTTTGTCTGTCTCACTTTCCTCATCTATAAAAATTAAGGGAATAATAGTATACATCTTTCAGAGTTGGAGTTGTTGTGAAGATAAATGAGGTATTGGTAAAGGGCTTGTCTAACTTAAAATTTCACAAATTTATTATTTATTTATTTCTACCATTTGTTAAAACCTTTTGTGTTCCAAATTCTTTCCCTTCCTCCAGTCACTCCCCCAATCCATTGAAAAGGCAAGCAATATGATATCGATCAAACATGTGAAATCGGCTTTGTAAACTTTAAAGTGCTATAACAAATGTGAGCTATTATGACTAGTTTATGCTGGAAACTCATCTAAGGTATAAAGACAATGTAAAAAAGCAAGAAAGTAGAATGATTCCTATACCGAGGAACTTTTATTCTGTTTCTTCTTGTTTAAGTTGTTTTTCTTTTTAGTCCCATCTGACTCTGACTCTTTTTGAGCCCATTTAGGATTTTCTTGGCAAAGATATTGGAGTGGTTTGTCATTTCCTTTTCCAGTTCATTTTACAGATGAGGAAACTGAGGCAAACAGGGTTAAGGGGGTTGCCCAGAGTCACATAGCTAGTGTTTGAGGTCAAATTTGAATTCAGGACTTCCTCACTCCAGGCCCAGCACTCTATCCACTGCACCACATTCTATCAGAGTATCCAAAAGTGATGGCAGCATAGAACAGTGGAAAGAACACTGACCCTGAAGATCTGGATTTAAGTTCTACGTCTGATAATACTATCTGTATTTCATTTAACTATCCTAGAATAAGGGGAGTGAAGTTTCCTTATTCACGTCATTAAAATGTTGGTCTACAGAGGCAGCTAGGTGCCGCAGTGAGTAGAGCACTGGCCCTGGAGTCAGGAGGACCTGAGTTCAAATTCAGCCTCAGACACTTG
The DNA here is from genome assembly GCF_011100635.1 of Trichosurus vulpecula. Classification (NCBI taxonomy): domain Eukaryota; kingdom Metazoa; phylum Chordata; class Mammalia; order Diprotodontia; family Phalangeridae; genus Trichosurus; species Trichosurus vulpecula. The sequence continues at coordinate 153,000,014 of NC_050579.1, read as the reverse complement.
AAACACTTACTTGCTGTGTGACCTTGGCCAAGTCACTTAGCCCCAATTGCCCTGCCTTCCCCCCTGCAAAAAAAAAAAATTAAAAAAATATTGGTCTGCATAGCTGATAACATCCTTTCCAGCTCTAATACATGATCCTTAGATATCTTCCTTCTTCACGCTCCTTCCTAATGGCTTCCTTTGGCCATTTCCCACACAACCTTAGTTGACCAACTAAGGCAGGAAAATACTGGGAATTTGAATAAGGTAGCTTTAGGCCATCTATTAAAAAAAAGTTAGCGATAGCAATGGTACTGGTTGGGCGCAGAATACACATGTTCCATAGTTTCGTGCTGACCTAGCTGTAGCTTTGAGATAGATTGATTTGTAATAAAGGAGAACTATATATTTCTCTTTTCTCCTCTCAGCAATGTTGAAGAGAGTACTTAAAGTAAAACAAGACAGCAAACTGAGCAAATGGCCTGAAAAACCATGGAGAACATGCATGAGGATTAACTATGATAAATTTAGGAGCTAGCATTTATTGGGGAGTCCTACCAGAGCACTGGATTGGGCTGCTCATATGTATGTGGCTGAGGCGTAACAGATCCCTGGAGAAAAAGTCTTCAGTGTTGGCTGTTATTATTTTGACGGGCTCTAGTTTGGGCTGTATTTCTTTTCATTGATTTATAAATATGCTTTTTTCTTCTTTTAATTTTGTGAACTTGTGCCATGAAAAGGTTAATGATAACACCTGTAGTATTGTCAGATAGGGACATTACAAGATTATCCATGTTGGGACATGAAACAGAGAAGTGAGAAACCCAAACTCTTCGTATCATGTGAGACCACTGCTATAAACATACCTTTATTTATGTATATACGTATGTATGTATGTATGTATGTATGTATGTATGCATGTATGTATGTATGTGTGTATACACATGCACACAGACATATATCCTACAATAAAGACAGCTAGATGGCATGATGGATAGAGTGCTGGGACTGGAGTCAGGAAAACTATTCCTGAGTTCACATCTGGACTCAGATACCATATTATTCTGGTGAAGTCACTTAATCCTGTTTGCCTTAGTTTCTTCATCTGTAAAATGAGCTGCAAATACCAAACCATTAATCTTTGCCAAGAAAACCCAAAATGGGATCACAAATAGTCAGACATGACTGAAATGACTGAAAAACAACAACACTGAAAAAAGCGTTCTTCTAGTTTTCTGCTGGATTGTCACTAATTACAGTTTGTCCATAAGTTAGGCCAGGGCTGTCCAACATTAGGCTATTTAAGGGAAGCATTAAAATAAAATAATTATTAGAGGGCCACATCCAGAATAAATAATACAGTACACGAATAGGAAGTGGGGGAATATGCATCACCAATATGACAGGCGAAAGTGTGAAGGTGAGAGCAAACACAAAACAACAAAGCGACAATATGACACTATAAAGGTAGGTGCGTACTGACTAGTCTCCTTCGAGCAGACGGAACGCATCCCACAGATCAATTGAAAATTCCATGCGATGTGTTCCATCAGTAATACTGCTTAAAAACACCAAAGAAAATTAACATCGAAGATATTATTTATTAGTGATGGAATTAAAAAATCCAATACACATTCCATGAAAATTATTATTTCATTTTTTCACTTGTGAAAATTAAAACCCACAGGCGGGCCACATAAAATTGCACTTTGGGCCGCAGGTGGCCCGTGGGCTGTATTTTGGACATCCCTGAGTTAGGCTATTGTGTCTGAAAACTATACTGCCATCAGCATTATAAACATGGCTGTTAGTAAATCCTTTTCTCTACCAATTTTAATAATTGTGACAAGAAGAATATAGATTTAGTTATTGCCTCTGTAAAGTCATAAAATCAAATTACTTCCTTCAACATTATCATGGATGAGTTCAGTCTCTGAATCTTCTGTCTTGTCATTTCTATTGCAAACAGATAATCTTCTAATTTACAACTTCTTCCCTCAGTGAAGAATGTCCTAATTTCCTAGCTTTCAATGATGATACAGTGTAATCCTTCTGGGCTATGTTAGAGCATAGACCAACATGTCCGTTAGAGAGCATAACTACTAACATGTTTCCCATGTTTCATAAAGGGTCAGCAGCTCAACAGTTAATCCTCAACTTCTTTTATCTACTCATTATTATTAAATGTTTGTGTTTTCCTTTCCTGAATCTGCATGAAAATGCTTTTAACTGAGGGCTATTTCAACTCGAACCTGAATTTGAAAATGCACTGATTTGTTTGGGGGAAGATGTCACGAAGAACTAGACAGATCAGAGCCTCTCATTTTACAGTTAATAAAATTCATGGCCTGGGAAGTTGTCACTTGCCCATTTATCCCTTACAGTAAAGTAACCATCAAAAGTGAAATTCGAATGCAGGTCCTTTGATTTCAGAGATGGTACTCTTTTTGCCAAACCACAATGACTCCCTCCAAGTCCCTGAAAGAGACGTCAGCCACTCCAATCCTATGATTCTATAGATGAGGAAACTGAGTGCCAAAGTATCTTTCAAGTCTTAAAGCCTATATAAAATGTCAATTATTATTATTGGTAGAATCATTAGTGGCAGGCAATCATATTAAAATAAGACACAGTTTCAAAATTCAGTAAAGAAAAAGTGTTTCTGGTCTTATATTATTTTGCCAAATTTCTTTTATAGCTTTGTGTATGTGTATGTGTATTTGTATGTGTGTACACAGGCATTCACACAGTAAACCAAGTGGAGAACTAATTTTATTCAAATGGGTCTATAATACTTCCATTTTGTCAGAAGGGCAGTGTGTTCATCCTATGAAGGATTTTTTTTGTCTGCGTATTCATTTTAATAATTTTCTATTCTTAGCTCCATGAAATATACCATATATAAATAAGAAAAAAAAACAATGAAAACTTCTTAATGTCTTTGTTATCAGTATGGCATAGAAGATAAAGAAATACCAATATCAGTGTCAGGAAGATCGTGGTTCAAGTTCTGATTATGTTACAAATTAACTGTGTTTTTGTTTTTATTTTTTGCTTTCATATAAAATGGAGCTGTTTATTTTGGAAAGTTATACATTTGACCAATTTTGCATTTTTAATAAAGTGCCTAAGGTTTAACAAAATAGAGAATTATTAAGTAACTCTTACAGTAAAAAATAGTACTAAATTAATCCTTGAACCATATGACCAGTCACTTTTTAGCAACTCTCTAAGACTATAAATTAGAGTATTGAATTTGGAAGCAAAGGTCCTGACTTCAGATCCTAGCTTTACCATGTATCAGCTCTTTAACCTTGGTCAAGTCATTCAACCTCATTTTTCCTCATTTGTAAATGAATTATATTAGATGTTCTTCTGATTCTTAATCTATGCTCCCATTATTTACTGATCTGAATTAGTGGAGGTCAATTCACAGCAGAGGTCTTACCCACTCTTATGACATGACAGGATTTTTAGTTTTTGTTTTCAGTGGGGGAACACATTGTAAACCACTTCAGGCTCTTCATGATATCAACTGCTTAACTGAAATGTCAAGATTTCTACGGGAAGTTTTTCTGTACAAGAGTAATCAAGGGTTTATGTTACAACTTAAAACATACTTCAAAGTAGGTATGAACCTGACATCTCAGTTTGAGTGATTTGAAAAAGAGCAATTTGATCTCAAACAAAAATAGAGGGTTTAAAGAAACTTAATTGCAAATTAGTGTTTCATTATATTTCAAGCTTCCTTTTTATTTTATTTTTAAAGAGGTCTTCCTTCCATATTGTAGTGCTTTCCACACAGATCATTTCTTTCTAGGAAACTCTTCAGGGCTATGAAGAAGAATGTTTATGGATCTATCCCAATGTAAATAAACACTTGTGGAGATGAAAATCTGAAAGTGCATTGAGAAGACCATTTTAACCTTGGCTTTTAGAAAAACAACACAGAAAAAACTTTGGCTTATGTAGCTTCCAAAATTGATTTGGACAATCATTAGATTTTGCACAATACATGTGTGTATGCATATGTATAAATATATATGCTTATATATTTATATACACATGCTCATATGTATGTACACACATATACATATATAAATACACACACACATATATATATGTATACCCACAGATACATATATGTGTATATGTGTGTATCACTTTCCCCATATTTAAGAGTTAGAGATTTGATACCATAAATTACACACACAAACACATACACACATTTGTGTTCATGTGCACTTCACTCCATAAAGTCCAGGTATACTTAACTTGCCAATGCATGCACATATGTATACATACAGAATACATATACACCTGTGTTTAACATTGTTATAATTGTATCTGCTTATACATATGTATACCCATGTGAACATATGTCTGTATGTATGACTATATTTCAATGTAATTATTTTCATTGGTAATCATATTTTAATTTATGCATTTAAAAACATTATTCTGAGAATAGCTCCATAGGCTTAACTAGAATACCAAAGAGATCCAAAACACAAAAAAGTTTAGGAACTCCCACTCCAAACTAAGAATTAAGGCTGAAATTCCTACTTTAGCATGCCTGGGGGTATTTCAAGTACCTTCACCACTGCCACATGTGCCCTTTGCCATATGTTAGCACACCAGGACAGAACAAGGGCATGGCTTTTGCCAGGACTTTGAAGATTTACTTCATGGCTGTGAAAACCATGAAGCTTTCAATTATTTTTATGACACTCCCCCCTCAATGGCATTTAATTATTTTTATGACAATTTCCCACCCCTACCCCCACAGCTTTTATGCTTTCACAAGCAGTGTGCCACTTTTAGGCTGTAAACAATTGTAAATCTCTCCAGGGCCAGGCTTTATGAGGCTCATTCTGCCTAGAATCTTAGAAGGCACCATCTGCTTAACTTTTGATGGGTGACACTAATCTCAATATCAGGTACAAAGGAATAAAATGGTTAAGAGAGAAGTCAGCCCTGCCACCTTTCCCAGTCCAACTTAGTGATGGAGGGTAAGAAGGGCTTCATTTCCTTGAGGTTGGGTTGAAGGTCATTATTTTGAACTAGTTAGTTGACCTCTCTGGCTTCAAGTCCATTAAGCTTAATGGTCTGAGTTAATTTGCTGTGCTATAGGCCCGAGTGGTCTTCATTACAAGCATGCTTTCTGATCTTCCTCCTTCTCCCTCTCTTATGATGTAAGATCTGGTTTGGTTTTAATAGCTTTGCATAAAATTGCCCAGAAGAATTAATGTACATTCAGATAATGGAACAGATTCACAGCAAACCTTCATCCTTCCACTATTCAAATGGAGAAAATGATTGCAAAGCACTTGAAAAAGATTACAAAATATTACCCTTTACCAGATTTATGAGTAGGATTTTTTATGTCTGAGGCAAATACCACCAACTACTCTGGCAATAAACATGAAGAGCACTCTCATTTGGAGTTAGAGAGGTGGGGGATAGGCACCAGTTACTGCTGGAATAACGGTAGAGGGAGGGGGTCAGCACGGGGGAGGAGCTTCCCAAAGTCCATCATTTGGGAAATTTGTCTTTTAACTAGTATTTTTGCTAAGTGAGTGTGAAGCTTTGATGTAGAAGTCCCAAGTGTCAGAGATTAAAGATGGATAGAAAGGACTCCTAAGTACAAGATATTTGTAGCAACATTTTTGCTGTTGTTGCTGTACCCAAGAACTAGAAGCAAAGTGTGTGCCCATCATTTGGGGGAAATTCCTGAATAAATAAATGGTGGTGCATGAATGCAATGGAATATTGTCATACTGTAAGAAGGCATGATAGATATGAAGAATTCAGAGAAACTTGGAAGAGACTAGCATGAACTAACGTAAAGTAAAATGGATAGTAATTATTTGCTAGGAGATGTCTTGGATAAGGAGTGTAAATTAATGGAAAGCTATAATGATACAAGAAAGAGAAGGGCATGGGAGGATTGGAAAGAGAAGAGAAGGGAATGAAAGGAAGGGAAGAGAAGAAAGCCAATAAAATATTACGATATGCACAAAAGAAACGTTTTAAAATTTAGAAGGGGACAAAAAGAAGACTATTTTTTTCCTACCTTGTTCAATTTAATATACTTTTTGATTTGCTGTTGCTTTTGGGAAACAAGTTTATAAAACAAGTTCATAGTTTCATAGATGACCATTTTTGGTTTGGCACATCAGAAGATTTCTGTAATGATTGTTAAATTCATAATAAAAAAAGGATCAAACGCAAATATTGTTAGCATCTTCAACATTCAATAACTTCTAAATCTATTACCATCTTACTATGACACCCTTGATCAAAACCCCAATCACCCTACCCAAGTTAGATATTTATCCCTTCTTTTCAGAGCAAAAAATGAGACTTTTGTGATTTTAGTGAGCTCTTCATCACTTCACAATAGATTAATCTCTCACATGGAGAATCAGAAATATCCATCTTTCTTATGATATGTAAACAGTAAATTCACAATAAGTTTGGTTTCTATATATTTTGCTTTGCTGCCTTCCCATTCCAGCATAGCAATTGTATGAAAATAGACCATTTGGGCTTGCTTTTATTATGTCTTTAATTGGAAAAGGTTGACGGGATCTTTGAATACATATCCCTCTGTTTTACAAAAACTTCCCTTGTAGTATAGATTTTATTTTATTTTGTCATTTTGAAAAGCGTTTTCCCCATAAAACTCATTTCTAAAGCAATTTTTCCCTTAAGAATTGCCAGGATAGAAAGGCATTATTTTCTAGGTACCCTTAGACTGAACTTAAATGATGATAGACCACAACTGGCATCCATAGACCAATAGCTAAACTCTCTTGATTATTCTGTTTGCCTAGGCTTCTCAATCATCTGCAAATATGTAGGCCAGACCTGATTTGGAACATGGCAGGACATGAAGTGGTATCCATAAGCACTCCTGCAGGTGGTGCTGTAATCTTACAAGTTTTTCTAATCTCAACAGTGACTAGCACTGGCCTCCATTATAGCTCAGCCCTGTATTGATTTTGACACTTATGGGAAAAAATGGAAAAAGTAATGAAAGAACAGCAAAATCTGAGAGGTAGTCATTTCTTTAAGAGAATGAGGACAATAGTTTTGGAAATAAAAAGAGAAATAAATGTCACTAATTTTAAAGATGACTCAAAATTTTTTACCAGTTTACCATCCCACCCAATGTAGTAAAAATTAAAAAAAAATCTTACACAAAATTATGAAAGACATTTATGGATAAATATACCCTAAAATTCTCCCCAAAAGATAGAATAATCTGTGGAAAGAAGTTAAGAAGCATGTTTTTTTTTTTATTGAAAAGGTCCATATATCCCCACGAGAACTTAAATGATCACATTTGACCAAAGTTCTGGGATTATATCCCCAGAAATCTATTGACTTCAAGAATTCTCCTAGTTTCTCAGCGTACAATGTTGACCCAATGAAGTTGGATAACTTCACTGGTTTTTAAGAGGAAGGTGGTTGTAGAGAAGCTTGTCAAATACTTGTAGCTTTTAATAGACTATACAACAAATAAAAGAAATTTGAGATTTGAAGCTGTATCATTGTTATTTCTTTCTGTATAATGATAAAGAAGGTGCTATCATTTCTTTAACTGGCAAATTAAAGCAAAAACAGAAAAGGTCACCTCCATGTATCTTTATGACCATCAATAGACATAGATGACCATTCTGAATTTTCTATGCTCTTGACTCTATGCAGGGGTGGCCTGTGGCCTTGAGGCCACACATGGCCATGTAGGTACTCAAGTGCAGCGCTTTGAGTAAATCTAAACTTCACAGAAGAAAGTTTGGATTCAGTCAAAGGGCCACACCTGAGGACCTAAAGGGCCACATGTGGCCTTGAGGCCTCATATCCCCTACCCTTGCTCTATGCTTTCATTTTCATCCTTGGTTTGGAGCAATAACTTTTGAAATTGTTTCCTTATGAAATCTGTTAATATGTGGTGTAACAACCTTAATAATAAGTCTGGGCTATGTTCACATTGCCACCAGAGTTATCATGTCTGATTCACTAGCTAAATGTGTGGTGAAATTTTTATCAGAGGCATTTCTCTTCTTTTAGACTTTTCCAAGTTGTCTAAGACCTCTCCAGACTAATGATGCATAGCTTTCTTTCCCTTCTCTTCCTTCTGCCCCATCTAATTAAGTTTGCTATTTGTCTCCACAGACAAACACACTTGATAATGATAAAGAATTGTCTTTCGTCCATTAAACATGAAAAAAAAATCCTGATTGATGGTTGTAAAGTATAGTAATTATTCTGAAAATTTCAAAGGACAAAGAAGAAAATACTGGATGGTCCTTCTATGTATAGCAGAGGGGCCTTGGTGATTGAAATAATGAAAAGGCTCCATAAGTTAATAGTTGTCTCATGTTTCTTGCCTTGGTTACTCAACATAAGGGAATTAAGGTAATTCTCTCTTAGATTTTAAAGTACAGTAAGATGTATGGTATAAACATCTAATATATTTTATGTTTATATATACATATATATATATGTGTGTGTGTACATATCACATATATATGTGATGGATAGATAGACATATATTTCTAAAAAAATTCTTTAATCAATTCAGCATTATTTTTGAGAGGCAATGAAGGTATTTTGAATATTCCTATGGCTAGGAAGACTTGGGTTCATGTACTGCTTGTGACATATATTGGCTGTGCCCCAGGCAATACCTTAAAACTATGGCTTATAAAGGAGCTCATCTATGTTGTTAGAGGGGGGTCCCTGTACCAATGAAATCATATGTACATTTCCCATCCCTTTTATTTAGAAATAAACAATATTCTCCATGTTTAAAAGGAAATTTAAAATGAATGAATACAGCTTTCTTCTTTACACAGGATTAGAAGGAAAGCACACAAATGAATTCATCATTTGCCATAATTTGAGAAATGCTTTATTCAGGCCTAAGAGAAAGATAACTTTAATATTATCAGGTTTAGATGTTGACATAGAGTATAAATTTGACTTACCATTTTATTAGATGTCAAGATTATAAAAGATCATCCCAGTGGTCCATTAAAGCCACCTTAGTCATTAATACTGGGTAGGGGTGGGGAAGAATTGCTCATATGTGGTTGCTATGTATCTGTGTGCTTTTATTTATGGATTTCACAAAAGTTTTTTAGTCATTTCAGCAAAATATAGACATGAAGTCCTGCTTCAGACTAGAAGTTTTTAATGTGCACATTAAAATCATACAAAAAGGTATGAAAGACACAATTATAGAAATGTCTTTTCAAAAATTTGCTAAGGTTTGGCATTGAAGTGATGAGCAAAATAATATGTATTTGTCGTCACCTATTATGTCTATTGCTTTATGGGGTGGAATTCTACAAAATTATTCTGTCTCTCTCTGACACACCCTATACAAACATTCCTGTATGTATATATGTGTATATGTTTATATATATATATATATATATATATATATATATATATATATATATATATGTGTGTGTGTGTGTGTGTGTGTATGTGTGTGTACATATGCATAAGTATGTATAGACATGTTTATGTATATAAATATATACACATACTCCCAGATAACTCTCTAAACCTATAATTAGCAGAACAAGTGTTAATATGCATTAGTAGAGACAGTTCTTTACTAGTAAATCCCTGTAACAAAGTAGTCACAGATCTGGCAAATATGTGCACATACATTTACACATACATATGTACTTAAACATACATATACACAGACACAAATACATATGAATATGAGTGTGTATACATATATGCATACACATACCCACATGTGTATGCGTGTATATGTGTGTATGTGTGTGTCCTGAAGTAATCAGAGGTCTGGCAAATTTATGAATAAAAATATATCTGTATATATACATATATGTATGTGTACACACATACATACATATATATATATATATACATATATACACATACATAAATATAGATACATACAGAAATGATCATAGGCTGAGTCTGGCAGAATAATAGATAATGTAATTTATTATGTACGTAAAATTAATAGTGTGTATATAGTTGTACATAATTCCAATGCATTGATTAATCAGTATACTATAACATAATTATCTATTATATAATGTATTTTAGTATATTGATTAATCTGTTTTGATATATAAATATAATATGATTACATGATTATGATATATTCTGGTGTTCAAGGACCTTCATAATCTACCTCCCCCCGGCATACACATACACCTTTCCAGTCTTATACCTTACTGTCTAACAATGTACTTTCCAATCCAATGACATCACCTTCCTTCCTGTTCCTCAAACAAGATATTCCATCCTTCAGCTCCAGGAATTTTCTCTCTCTGTCCTCCATGCTGAGAATGTTCTCCCTCCTAATGTTTACCTCCCAGCTGCCCTGGCTTCTTTCAAGTTCCAACTAGAATGTCACCTTCTACGGGAAGCCTCTTCCAATCCCTCTTAATTCTAGTGCCTTCTAATTTTTTATTTCCAATTTTTGACATCTATAGCTTGTTTGCATATGTTTCCTTGCAAGCCATCTCCTTCATTACATTGTAAGCTCCTTGGGGACAGCGACTTTTTGCCTCTTCCTACTAGCTCTTAGCACAGTCTCTTACACATAATAGACATTTAATAAATAATCGTTGATGGACTGATTAATTTATTCTACCACATGTGACAGCTTAAGTATATATTAATACAGTTATAGAAAATATATAATATGTACCCATACATATGTTATATATACATATGTTCATATATGTATATATGTATATATGTATACATACATACATACATATGTGTATACATATGAAGATATATATACATACATATGTGTGTGTATATATATGAATATATATATATATATGAATATATATATATATTCATTCTACTATTCCTGTAAATCACTCTTTCATCTATCCATTTTCTTTCTCTCTATTTTACCAGATCACTTTATCATAGGGAACACCTGATCAGAAAATCTCTCTATTCATGAATATTAGCATATACTCTATTCCTTCTTGTCTTAGAGTTATCTAGAGATACTGAGACATTCAGTGTTACCTCAGGGTCACATAGAGAGGGGGGAAAAAGATACAACCTCCTTAAAAGAATTTGCCAGTATTTTGAGTAATATTTCATACAAAGTTCAAATAAAAAGATTCTTTATTAATGATGATGTTAGTCAATTGCTCCTTTTTGCATGTGGCACCCTATGGATTTAGTTAAACCCTAGAATACTGCAAAACCACTCGGTAAAATATATAGTAATGCAAAAGAGTTCGAACTAAACATCCACATGGGAAAAATAAAATAATTTTAAAGTGCCTATTTGCAATACTATAGCCTTCTTAATAGTCAAGCTGTTGAATAAGCCCTTGTATGTCTTCTGCTGGCACTGGACAAGGATTATGGACGGGACTGAGATGTGAACATGACCTGTGGAATGTGGAATGTGGAATGTGGAATGTCCTGTGGTTGGGATATGATGCAGTGCTTTTATGATTTGTAACTGTTGCAAAATCCCCTTTTCTCAACCATATCATTTTCCAAATGATTCTAGATGGCTAGGAATCTTGGAATACAATAAGCATGGAAGTTTTAAAATTATAGAAACATACATTGTGATCATAAGCAACTTTAAGCACATTATCAGCAATAATGTTTACATGAGAAATGGCAAAAAAATCTTATCTTTGTCATGTATTTTGGGGGACAGATTGATAAAGAATTGGGAATGGGTTGGAATTCCCTTTAAAAGATTTTTTGGGGGTAAACAAGGACTACTCTGGTGATGTTCCTTTTCCCTACATTCAACAAACTATCTCCCATCTCCATGTATTATAGACCATCTGCCCCATTCCTTGCAATGCCAGTACCTCTTTAACTTGCCTTTCAAAATCTTTCTCTTCCTTCAAGGCTCAGCTCAGGTACCATTTTATCCTTCAAACTGTTCTAATTGTCCCAGCTGAAAATTTTCTCTTTCCTTAGTTTTGTTTAGGGCACTTGGTTTGGATCTCTCCTTTATCCTTTTCCCATCCTACTGTGTTATACTGGAGTATATAGGGGTGTTCAGAGGGGACTAATACCTCTGGGTTGAGGGCTTGCTGAGCCCTTATCAGGGCTGCTCATCCCCCTTGGTGTCCACCTGACACCTAACTCTCACCTTTAGCTCCAAGAAGCTGTAGCATGTACGATGGCCACACCTCAGCAAAACCATTTCAGCAGACAGGATAAACCAGGTTGAGGGTAACCAACAAGCCTCCAACCTATTGGCAAATTAGGGAGACATCTACCTCAAGCATGTGAAGACTTCCCCTAGTGAAAAAAGACAGATGAGAACAAGTTGTTCAAATGGCCATGTTTGTACTTGTAACACCAGCACTTAAAATAATTTGTATTTAAAATTATTAAGTCAAACATCTAACAATTAAAAGAAAAGTGTGTGGTCATTTTTTTAAAAACAATAGTCAAATTGTTTAACTATGCAAGATATAGTTGTGTACAACTCTTAAACCTGGAAATTAAAGCCCTCTCTGACCATAATCCAAGTATCCTCCTTCACACAATCTGCTGCTCCAGTCAAATTAGACTACTTTTTTACAGGGCCAGGAATAGGAGTAGGCATATTCTTCAATCTTCACTCTCACCTCTAGCTCAAGAGCTCTCAACAATCCCTATTTTGGGTTTCACTTAAGCTATCTGTTATCACCTAGTCTGACTTCTTGTGGAAGTCATCAACCAGCTTCTGAGAAAATGGAAAAAGCCTGGAAATTAAAGCCCTCCCCTACCATGATCCAAGTGTCCTCCTTCACACAATCTGCTGCTGCAGCCAAATCGGAGTTAGAACAGCTTAGTTCAGGGGGCAGCTAGGTGGCACAGTGAGTAGAGCACTAGCCCTGGAGTCAGGAGGACCTGAGTTCAAATCTAGTCTCAGACACTTGACACGTGTACTAGCTGGGTGACCTTGGGCAAGTCACCTAACCCCAATTGCCCTGCCAAAAACAAAAACAAAAAAAAAACACAAAAAAGAAGAGCTTGGTTCTAATCTCAGCTCAGCCACCCACTTCCTATATAATCTTGGATAAATTGATCAACCTCTGTCGGTCTCATAGATGATCCGTGAGGACCCTTCTAGTTCTAATGTAAGATCATATGATGGTCAAGGAATTCAAAGTTTGCAATATTGTACTGACATAGATTCCTTAGTGTCCCCTTAAATTCCCTGGTTTCCCAATTCATTACCATCCTAAGCTTCCATGACTTTAGTCTTCACTTCCCCTCAGCCTCTCAGAATATTACTCAAATTTTGTTTTATCATCTGTAGATGTCCTACCTCTGTCATGCAGGACTTTGAATTCCCTTTCTCTGACCATAATCATATGTCCTTAAATCTCTCCCTCTACTTCATCTTTCTAAGTATATTCTTCATCTTTAGTATGACACGAAATCACTCTACCATTCTTAATTCTCCCCTTCATTGACTCTGCTTTATCTTCACTTTCCTCCCTTCATAGTCTTGGCAATATGATTAACTAATTTAACTATATACTACCAACCATTACCCTTTTTTAAATCCTCCTGTTCCTTCATGTCTTATTACCAGTCATCTCTTGCAATATCTCAGGACTTAAAATATTTTCTTGATGGAATTGAATTAGGGTGTGGAAGACCCTGCATATTTGGGGGGCAGGTTCCTTGTCTATATAAACAATTTGATTAAAAATATATTACAAAATTCATGGACCCATGTGAGGTATACTGATTTACTGATGAAGATTTAAAGTAATTAGCTTACAACATTCATCTTTTCATAACAAGTATTGTGATTTTAAACATTTAATTATAAAAAGCCCAAACAACTGTCTAAATTTGGAGTACTATTGTCCATGAAACTGTTTTAGTTGCAATTCCATCTGCTGTGTGTAACCACTGACAGAAAGTAAATATCCCCACCCAATTCTGGATATTCCATGAAAACAATTTATACCATGACAGCTCATTCAACTCCTGTGATGCTCAAAGTATCTCAACATGCCAAAAATATTCATAGCTTCATTTTCAGAAAGTATTATCAACACCATTCAATAGCTGATACACAGAAATTGAAATATATTGAGCAGCCCACTGCCACTATAATATACATTCCAAGAAAAAGTTAAAATATTGCCCTTTATGTAACAGTGCCCAAGAACAAAACTCAATGAATAAAAACTTTATCACTGTTGTAACAATCTGCTAGCAGCTGCTGTAGGTGTGTAAGACCCACCAACAACCAGCACACAGAAAGCTGCCAACACAGGTTCTTTCCATCTGCTTTACTAAGGAAAATAGTGTTAAGGGGGTTAACAATCTTATTTCAATCCAACATTCAAATATCATTCAATTAGTTCAGGGGAAAAAGCCAGCACCCTGAACTTCAGAGCAAATAAAAACAAATTACAAACATACATTTATAAACAGACCAAAGGCAATTCATAGTTACCAACATCTGAGTTCAGCTGGGAAGCCCCTAGAGCGGCTGCCCAGAGTCCGGAGCCTCCAGGAGTGAGAGCCTCTAGCAAATTGCCCTGTTCTCTTTTTATGCACTTTTCATACCATCATCAAACATCATCTGGGCAACCAGAACTCAGGCTTCTACTATTGGTTCTCCTCTTAGCAACTCCCCTGAGGGCTTCACACACACCTAAGCTTAGCACCTAGTAGATAGGAGTTTGGGCCTGGGGTTTAGCACCTAGTAGGACTCAAGCAAAGATACCCAACTTAATTGATATTACAATCACACATCAGAAGTCTTTTGGTATGCTTCATGTAAAAGTCCCTGCTTAGAGGTTCCTGATGACATTTATTATGAATAGAGAAATTAATACATATTTTTGTTGCATCTTATGCTATAAAGTTTAAATAATTATGTGTTTCATATTATCTGCTATATGGCAGAAAACTCAATTAAGCAGATGCTGTCATTTTAAAAAAGGTCTTTTTCCTCAATCAAGTCTTGATTCCATGATTTTATTTGAAGTGAATTCTTATTCTATCAGACAAACATATGTAAAACACAAGTAACAAACACATTGCTGTTAGAGCCCAACTGAAGAATGACCTTGCCATGGTCAGGTTAAACGGGTTGGTAAATAAGAGAGCAGAGTCTGGACTGAATGGGGTTTCCCCCATAGACTTGCTCATTTAGACATTCAAGGCAGCAGTGAGGGTTATAAGAGGGCTGAAAATTAGGGAAAGCAAAGTTTACTAATTATTGCTGTTACCAAAGTTCTAGATAAATTTGGGAGAAAAAGTGGGATCTACCATCTCAGTACTTATACCCAAAGGCACAAATAATTATGGGCCTAGCTCAAGCAAGAGACTGAACGGAGATAACTGAACAGACAAGGGTAGACAAAAGGGAGAATGCAAACTGCAGATATCATGGTTCATGGCCATAGTTAAACAAGTCATGACTTGTTACCAAGTAAAGTCATTTATTTCTCAAAAGCCAGCATGGTGGCCCTGTATTTTGAGACTTCCAAAGTAAAATAATAATTTTTTTAAAAAAAATATAAACCCATTTGGTTTATTCACCCATCCCACCCAATCCTTTCTTAAGCCTATAAAAGTAAGCAATTATGACTTGATTCTAAGGTACGTTTTTCCCATTAGTACTTAGATGAAGAGAAAGATCTTCAGTAGAAGTAAGATAGGATGATATTTCTTACAAAGCACCTCAATTGGTATTAGAGAATAATTTATAGCAGAGGATCTGATCTAGCATGGCTAGGATGTTAAACTTTATATCCCCTTCCATCCCCTTCCCCACTTCAGCAAACATTAAGAGTGTAACCCCAAGGGCCATTAATTACAGGAATGCATTTAAACTTTCTCCCTGGAGATCATGGTCCATGACGCTGTATTTTAGTACATTTTCTTTTGCCATTATAATTCTTTAGATTCTTATACAATGGAAGTGTGTCATTTTAGGGGGTTAAACTTATATATTTTTATATCTTCAATTAAGATCAGGTTGCAAATTTGTACCCCATTTCTGCAGTGTTTTCTCAAAGAAATGACTTATGTGCAACCTGGGGACTGTGTGACACAGAGATGTGGTGAATTTAATTTGATTTCACACTGAGATCCTATCATTTGGGTCATTTATGCAGGCATAGAGTCATTGCTTTACTATCTCACCATTAGGATACCCAGAAAACAGGATAGAAGAATGATGACATGGCTTTTTAGGGCAGAATAAGTATATTGTTGAAGCAAAGTACTGGAAAAAACCCCAAGAATATATTCACCACAATATAGAAATAATTCAGCCTTGGGAAATGGTAAAGGAATTGAAATAACTTCATATCTTCTCTGTGACTCCATATTTGTTTAGGTTTAATCAAATACTTTTTAGCCATAGGTTATTTGACAAGATTTGGGAAAACAAATCAAAAATTTTCTGGCATGCCTCTGCTTCACTTAGAGTGTGGTCTTGTCATGTCACTCAGTTAGGGATGGTTTATCTCAACTAAAAGTGATAAAGGAAGTTGATCAAGGATGGTAGTTTTCTTATTTCAAGTGACTGCATTTACCTGAATGCACAAAAGACATTCAACAAATGTGTTAAATAAGAATGAGAAAATAAAAGCCATTCTAAGAAGCTTAGAATGTACAGCATGTCTCTTCCTTCTGAGAGAAAAGTCAAGGAATGAAAATTATCCAGTGGTGGAATCACCGGAAGATTTAATTCTCATGCTTAAAAACATTAATATTTTTGCTTTTTTTTAAATCACAGACACTTTCTAATAGAGTTAAAGCAAGTGAGTGCCTGGAAAATCTACCATCTGATTGCACTGTATTTTAAACTTCTCAATTGAAAGCTGATGGACACCATGCAATAGATGTAAAATACTGTTTCTTTGATTACACTAGGCATTAAACCCCGCTAAGGAAACAAATTATAATAAGCAAATTCTTTCCTTAAGGAAGCACATTATAATAACACCCTCTTTATAGAGGGGCTAGAGTTGTGGCAATGTCAACCCCTTGGAATATAGCCCTTACCCTAGAAATACATGAAAAAGATCTCGGAACTGCTACAATACCCATCAGCAGGCCTCTGCATTAAATAAACTTGGCAACTTCCTCTATTTGTGAGGCCCCTTAACACTTTCACTCGGAGATAATTTACTCTTATTTGACCCATGATTATTAATACTCTAAGTTATCTGATTTTCCAATGCTACAGAAGATAACAACCTATATAACTGGTAGTAGGGTAAGGGTTATTAAAGGTAAGCTAGATAATAGGATAAGTAACACCTGACATCCTAACAGTGTATAAAGAAACAAAGGCTAAAGAAATGAAAGGCCAACGCAAAACCATATTGGAGAATAAAGTAGTGGATGTTTATAATGATGATTTAGGTCATCAAGCAAAAGTACTTAACAATATTCAAAACAAGGAAGGTGAGAAATTATTTAAACTTTCCATCAATAGTAATTGGAATAGACTTGCTCAAAACAATGAAGAGTAAAATGAGTATTTCCAAGAGAGCGTTATATAAAGTAACAACAATATTGTTTTAAAAACAACCTTGAATGATTATTATAAATTATTATAAAAGCCTAAATTAGCTACAAATGATCTATGAAGGAAGATGCTATCTTTGTCCAAAGAAAGAGCTGATAAATAGAGAAATATGTATGAAATTATTTTATACATATATGTTTGTTTCTAATGGTAGCCATCTCTAGGGTGGGAGGGAGAGGGAAGAAAAAAGGGGAAAAAAGAAGGTTATATGATAGATGTGTGATATATTTAAAAGGAATAGATTTGCAGTTTCAAGTGCAATAATCATTTTTTATTCTATGTTGTGGAAATGCTTATATCATTTAATAAATTAAGAATGGTAATAATTGAAATAATATCTTGATACTTGAAGAGGCAAGCCGTGATTATCTGGGAAATTCACCCTTCATTGATTTGTACATTCAATGTTACTTTTTTACTATGACTCTAGCCCCTTTCAAATGCATCCCTTTATCTAAGACCAAAGAATATCCATTATGATTATTTTATACAAAATTATAGTTCTTTTCAGAAGAACTGATTTTTTAAAAGAAAATTGCTAAGTAGGGGTGATGCTTCTATCATTTCTTTTTTGAAGAAAATCTAAGGTAGGCTTTTCTTATGCCTACCTGCCATTTTCTTATTCATTTCTTTCTTAGATGGATGTAATAATAATTATAATAATATATTTTTACAAGGAATTCCATTTTCAAGGCTTATTTCTTGTCTTGACCACTACAACAGTCTCTTAATCTTCCTCCCTGAATCAAGTCTTTCCCCACTTCAATTAATTCTCTTTGCTACTAAAACACTTTTTCTTAAGCTCAGGGCTGACCACCTCACTCCCATACTCATGAGGTTTCAGTTGTTTTCTCTGTTCAGTTATTCCCTCTGAGAATAAATACAAACTCCTTTGTTTGGTTTTTAAAGCCCTTTACAACCATGTTGCTGTTGTTCAGTAATTTCTGACTTTTCATGACCCCATTTGGGGTTTTCTTGGCAAAGATTTTGGAGTGGTTTGCATTTTGATTCTCCAGTTCATTTTACAGATGAGGAAATAGGCAAACAGGGGTAAGTGACTTGCCCAGGGTCATACAGCTAGAAAGTGTCTGAGACCAGAACTGAACTCAAGATGAGTCTTCATGACTTCAGGCCCAGCACTATATCCACTGCATGACCAGCTCCCCCATTTACAACCATGCCCCAACCTATTTTTCCAGGACCATTACATATTATTCTCCTTCCTGCAACTCTAATACATAGCCAAATTAGTCTTCTCTCTTCCTCTTACATATGATCCTGCATTCCCACCTTTGAGTCCTTATTCTGGCTATCCTTCATGCCTCTTATATGTTCTCTTTCTCACCTCAAACTTGGGGAATCCTTCTCTCCTTCAAGGTGAAGCTTTTGCATCAATTTTTCTGTGATTTTCTTTCTGATAGCCCAAGTTACTAGTGCCTTATCACTTAATTGCCGTACATTTATTTGTGTTTATTCCACAAATTATTTATTCTGTATGTCTATATATATATATATATATATATATATATATATATATATACACATACATACACACATACATATAGCTGCATATGTGTGTATATAATACACACATGTATGTATATATGTATACACACATACACACAGACACATGCACTCCTTCACCTTGAGAGAAAAGATTGTTCTTTGTCTTTACATCCTCTACACCTTGCACAGTGCCTGAGACAGAGTAGTTTCTTTTTTTTCTTATTTATTTAATATTTTTAGTTTTCAGCATTGATTTCCACAAGATTTTGAACTGCAAATTTTCTCCCCGTTTCTACCCTCCCCCCACTCCAAGATGGCATATATTCTGATTGCCTCGTTCCCCAGTCAGCCCTCCCTTCTGTCACCACACTTACCCCCATCCCCTTTTCTCTTACTTTCTTGTAGGGCAAGATAGATTTCTATGCCCCATTGCCTGTATACCTTATTTCCTGTTGCATGCAAAACCAACTTTTTTTAACACCTACTTTTAAAACTTTGAGTTCCAAATTCTCTCCCCTCTTCCCTCCCCACCCACCCTCCCTAAGAAGGCAAGCAATTCAACATAGGCCACACATGTATCATTATGTAAAACCCTTCCACAGTACTCATGTTGTGAAAGATTATATTTTGCTCCTTCCTATCCTATCCCCCTTTATCCAGTTTTCTCCCTTGACCCTGTCCCTTTTCAAAAGTGTTTGCTTTTGATTACCTCCTTCCCCTATCTGCCCTCCCTTCTATCTTCCCCACTTTTTTATCTCCTTTCTCCTTCTTTCCTGTGGGGTAAGATATCCAATTGAGTATGTATGTTATTCCCTCTTCAAATCAAATCTGATGAGAGAAAGATTCACTCATTCCCCCTCACCTGACCCTCTTCCCTTCCCACAGAACTGCTTTTTCTTGCCACTTTTATGAGAAATAATTTACTCCATTCTATCTCTCCCTATCTCCCTCTCGCAATGTATTCCTCTCTCATCCCTTAATTTGATTTTATTTTTTTAGATATCATCCCTTCACATTCAACTCACCCTGTGCCCTCTGTCTATATATGTATATATAGACTCACACACACACACACACACACACACACACATATATATATACACACACACATGTATATATATATATACACACACATGTATATATATATATACACACACATATATACATATATAAATATATATATACACACACACATATATAAATGTGTGTGTGTGTGTGTGTCTGTGCATGTATATTCTCTTCAGCTACCCTAATGCTAAGGTCTCATGAACTACACACATCATCTTTCCACGTAGCAATGTAAACAAAACAGTTCAACTTTAGTAAGTCCCTTATGATTTCTCTTTCTTGTTTACCTTTTCATGCTTCTCTTGATTCTTGTGTTTGAAAGTCAAATTTTCTATTCAGTTCTGGTCTTTTCACTGAGAAAGCTTGAAAGTCCTCTATTTTATTGAAAATCCATATTTTGCCCTGGAGCATGATACTCAGTTTTTCTGGGTTGGTGATTCTTGGTTTTAATCCTAGCTCCATTGACCTCCAGAATATCATATTCCAAGCTCTTTGGTCCCTTAATGTGGAAGCTGCAAGATTCATTGTTATCCTGATTATTTTACCACAACATTAAAATTGTATCTTTCTGGCTGCTTGCAGTATTTTCTCCTTGACCTGGGAGCTCTGGAATTTGGTGACAATGTTCCTAGGAGTTTTCTTTTTGGGATCTATTTGAGGAGGCGATCTGTGGATTCTTTCAATTTCTATTTTACCCCCTGGCTCTAGAATATCAGGGCAATTCTCCTTGATAATTTCTTGAAAGATGATATCTAGGCTCTTTTTTTGATCATGGCTTTCAGGTAGCCCAATAATTTTTAAATTATCTCTCCTGGATCTATTTTCCAGGTCAATGGTTTTTCCAATGAGATATTTGACATTGTCTTCCATTTTTTCATTCCTTTGGTTCTGTTTTATAATATCTTGGTTTCTCATCAAGTCACTAGCTTCTACTTGCTCCAATCTCATTTTTAAGGTAGTATTTTCTTCAGTAGTCTTTTGGACCTCCTTTTCCATTTGGCTAATTCTGCCTTTCAAGGCATTTTTCTCCTCATTGGCTTTTTGGAGCTCTTTACCATTTCAGTTAGTCTATTTTAAAGTATTGTTTTCTTCAGTATATTTTCAGTATTTTTTGGGTCTCCTTAGCAAGTCATTGACTTGTTTTTCATGGTTTTCTTACATCATTCTCATTTCTCTTTCCAATTTTTCCTCTACTTCTCTAACTTCTTTTTCCAACTCCTTTTTGAGCTCTTCCACGGCTTGAGTCCAGTTCATGTTTTTCTTGGAGGCTTTTGGTGTAGGCTCTTGCACTTTGTTGACTTCTTTAGGCTGTATGTTTTCGTCTTCTTTTTCACCAAAGAAGGATTCCAAAGTCTGAGACTGAATCTGGGTATGTTTTCGCTGCCTGGCCATGTTCCCAGCCAACTTACTTGACCCTTGAGTTTTTCGTCAGGGTATGACTGCTTGTAGAGCAAAGAGTACTTTGTTCCAAGCTTGAGGGGATGTGCCATTGATTTCAGAGCTATTTCTATACAGCCAGCTCTATCACCTCATCACTCCTTCTTCCTCAAGAACCACCAACCAGACCTGAGGCAATCTTCAGCACTCCTCCTCTGATCTGCCACTTAATTCCTCCCAACACGTGGGCCTGGGTCCGGAAGTAACTGCAGCTGTAGTTCAGTAGCTGCTCCTCCCCTGCTGCCCCTTAATTCTTCTCACCAGGTGGGCCTGTGGCCAGAGGCCACTGCAGCTATATTTCTGGAAGCAACCTCAGAGCTGCACCACCTCCATGCCAAGAGGGTAGTGGCCAACAGGGAACACCTTTCACTCTGTCCATGTAGGTTTTCCCTCTAACCTTCTCTGTTGTCTTTGGCCTTTGTGGGTTGAGAGTCCTGGTAACTGCCACAGGTCACTGATTCAGGGCACTATGCCTATTCCTCCTGGCTCCTGGTCTGGTTGGTCCTGGCAGGGCCCATGCTGAGTTCTGCTCTGTTTTGCTCCCAGCTCTGTGCAATAGACCCTTCCCAGTGACCATCCAGGCTGTCCTCGGCTGCAGCCCTGCTTCCTTTGCTATTTATTGGGTTCTGCATCTCTAGAATTGTACAGAGCCATTTTTATAGGTGTTTGGAGGGACCTTGGGGTGGGCTTAAGCAAGTCCCTGCTTTCCAGCTGCTATCTTGGCTTCCGACATAGTAGTTTCTTAATAAATGCTGGTTAATAGATTTCTTTTTTTTTACTTTTTGGAAAATATAACAAGCAAAGGACTCAGAAATTATTGTTGCTCTGACCATCTATGATGCAGTTGAATTGA
Source organism: Trichosurus vulpecula (assembly GCF_011100635.1). NCBI lineage: Eukaryota > Metazoa > Chordata > Mammalia > Diprotodontia > Phalangeridae > Trichosurus > Trichosurus vulpecula. The sequence goes on along the minus strand of NC_050579.1, from coordinate 152,977,599 downwards.
GATAATGAGTCTGGCTAGCAGTGAAATTTGCACTTATTCTGCTATACTTTGAGTAGACACAGACTAATTTTCAGAGAGTATATTTTTAAGATAAAAATTCATAATATCCCATGGCACTCACACCTCCTTATGTGTTCTGCATTGCCAGGAGTTTATTTAGGACTGGTAACCTAAGATGAATGTGCTCCCTTTCCCTTTCCTATGTGACACTTTGGCAATGAGGAGATGACAGAACATGAATTCAGACTCACAGATTATCCAGTTGAAAAATCACTCTTTCCAATTTAAGAAGATTCCAGTTAGGATCAGGAGTAGTTCAAGAAATCCTCCCTTGAGGCTCAGTTGAATTCCAGGCTTTTGTAGAAATTTAAAAAAAAATTATCCCTTTCCCCCCATATCAGAAAGCATATGTTCTTTCCTTATTACTGCTTAATTTCTCTGTATTTCAAGGATCTAATGATCTCTCTTCTCAGTTTATAGGTATATGGATCATTTGCAGTTATTTTTATACATTTAGTATGTTATAAAAGGCAGGAAGTGGTAAGAGGCTTCAGCAGAAAATTCAGGCATTAGGGAGACTAGAATGAAATTACTTTGACTCGAAAAATATTTCATGGTAAACTATGTGTTTTGCCCTAGGCTAATATTATGTAAGTCTAATAAGGTGTACTGTGGATCTATTAATACGAACTATGGTATAGGACAGAAATTCTAGCTTTTTCTATAAGATAAATTTTTCCAGAAAGAAACAAATATTTATATATGTCCTAAGCATATATGGTTATTCAAAAATCTATATCTGAGATATATAACCTCATAGATGGGGTTGTGCTCATACTTGTGGGTGTTTAGTGTATAATATATATACACACATATATATATATGCACATAACTACTCACATATATGCACATGTACATATGCATGCACGCACATGTGCAAACATACTGATGTATATTTATATTTCATATATGCATGTGTATATCCATGCATGTGTGCACAATGCATATGCATAATGTTTTGTATGCATACACGATGTGTTATACATGTCTATGCATGTACACATGCATAAGGATATATGTGGAAATGTGTATGGTGTATGTGCATACATAATAATGACATGGGATCATAAGTTTTAACTGGAATGAATCTCAGAGGCTAAAGCCAAATCTCAGAGGCTAAATCCAATTCAGATAAAAAAAATGAGGCACAGAGGTAATGAATTACAGAATTACAGGATTACAGATATTTCTGACTTGGGATTTGAACCAAGGTCTTCCTGGTTCAAGTCCAGTGTCCTATCCATTATAATCTTGATTCAAATGACAAATAGGACACAGCTGAAATCTTCTATGGAACTATAGTTTCTAAGCATTAACTCCTAAACAATTACACAGAATTATAGATCTAGACATGGAAGGAACATTAGGGGTCATGTTAACCGATGCCCTCATTACAGAGAAGAGGAAGCTGGAGCTCAAAGAGTAAAAAAAAGGCACCTACAGTTACACTAATCATATCTGCCAGATGAGTTTCCAGTTCTTACACTGTACCATACTGCTCTCCCACTATTTAATCATTATTTATTAATTCAGAATTATGAAGTAAACTAGTCTAATGAATAGAATCAATTTAAATTAAATTGGTCATTGTACTTTGGGAAAATGGCTCTATGAATAGAGATTTCTGAATAGAAATTAATTCATAAACTAAAAAGTAAAGGAAGTTCAATGACTAAAATATTGTGGTAATATTGCTAGCTTTGAAAGCTCAATGACTATTCCTTTAAATATTACAGATATGAAACAAAATTCATCCCTAAACTCTGGTCTTTTTTCCCTCCTCCCCTCTCCTCCTTTACCTTCCCTTTACCTTATCTCTCCTTTTATTTTATTATCCTCATTGTTTATTCACACACAAAAAAAACTTACTTTCAGTATCCTACTCCTATTTGTAGAATCATAACAATGGAAAATACTCCAACTAGTCAGTTAATCCTTTATAAGAAGGTAGATATTGGTATACAGAGAGGTCAGAGGGAGTGGTATTGACTATATCTAAAATATATTTTTAAAAAAGAAGAAAGAGAAAGAACAAGAAGAAGAAGAAGTAGTGGAGGAGGAGGAAGAAGGTTGGGGAAGGTTGTTTGATACTCTGTAGAGTGAACTATTATGTCAGGTATGAATTACATTAGATCATTCCTGGGACTCTGATATTCTGTGATTCTGATTCAGAATCTGAATGTCTTCTACTGCCCTTTCATTAATTTCCCCACCTGATAATCCTGGGTCCATTTCAATAACTCTGGATTGCTTCTGATTTTAGCTTAAGTCTCTTCTGTTTTGATGCCCATTGGAATGACCTCATACTACACCTACCATCCATTAATATTCTTCCTCTGGCCCTTTCACTAATTTATCTTCTTCTGTTGTTTACTCAGTAGGATTTCTTAACCAAATAATCAATTAATTTGTTCTGAGACTATACTAGCCAATTACCTGGGCATGGATTATTTTATCTCTTGAAAAATGTGGGTTCAGTTCCTCAGGGGGGGGTGATACTTATAGTCTGCCTGTAGGTAGGAACAAAGAAATGCTCCAAAGATGAAACAAACATTCACAAGCTCATGTTGAGAATCTAAAACTGAATATAAAAGAAACATAAATAGGACAAAAGTTTCCAATTTAGCATTATTCTATTGTTCTTGATATGAAGCATGTATATTTGTTGTTATTTAGTTGTCTTTCAGTCACATCCAATTACTCATGACCCCATTTGCCATTTTCTTGGCAAAGATACTGGAGTGGTTTGCTATTTCCTTTTCCAGCTCAATTTACAGATGAGGAAACTGAGGCAAACAGGGTTAAGTGGACTTAGCCTGGGTCACACACCTGTTAAGTATCTGAGACCAAATTTGAACTTAGGAAGAGGAGTCTTCCTAACTCCAGGCTGGATACTCTATCCACTGCACCATCTAGCTATACTTTAGCAAATCATCTCTGGGTTCAGACCAAAATAATCAAGTCTCTCAAGATCAGAGCACAACAAAATGAAGGACAAACTTTTAATTTTCCTTTCTTTTCAAAAATGATTATGGGGCAGAGCCAAGATGGTGGCTGGAAAGCAGGGGACTATACTTATAGCTCCCCCCCCCCCCAACAGTTCCCTCCAAACACCTATAAAAATGACTCTGAACAAATTCTAGAGCTGCAGAACCCAGGAAATAGCAAAGGGGAAGAAGGGCTACGCCCAGGATAGCCTGGTTGGTCGCAGAGAAGAGTCTATCGCATGGAGCTGGGAGCAAAGGGAGTAGAGCCCAGCATGGGCCCCACCAGAACCAACCAGCACCCGGAGCTGGGCGAAACAGGCTGTAGCACCCTGAATCAGTGAGCTGTGGCAGTCACCAGAGTTCTCAACCCACAAACTCCCAAAGACAACATTGAAGGTTAGTGGGAAAAGCCTCTGATAAAGAGTGAAAGGAGTTTGCAGTTAGCCACCACCCAGGGGCAGCAGAGGTAGTACAGCTCTGAGGATGCTTCCAGAGCTACAGCTGCATTTGCCTGTGGCCCCAGCACACCTCATGGGAGGAATTAATTGTATATTAGAGTGGGAGTACAAAGCTGCTTTACCCCACCTGGATGTGGGCCATAAGCCTGGTTGTGGGTTCTTGGGGGAGAAGGAGTGCTGGTTGGCAGAGCTTACCCTGTAGAAGTAGCTCTGAAAATAGTAGCAGAGCCCCTCAAGCTTGGGACAAGTACTCTATACTCTACAAGTAGTCATAACCCAACAAAAAATTCAAGGGTCAAGTAGTTTGCTGGGAACATGAACAGACAGCAAAACATTCTCAGATTCAAACTCAGACTTTGGAATCTTTTTTTGGTGACAAAGAAGACCAAAATACAGTCAGAAGTCAACAAAGTCAAAAAGCCTACATCAAAAGCTCCAAGAAAATATGAATTGGTCTCAGGCCATGGAAGAGCTCAAAAAGGTTTTGGAAAAGCAAGTAAGAGAAGTAGAGGAAAAATTGGTAAGAGAAATGAGAATGATGCAAGAAACCATGAAAAACAAATCAATGACTTGCTAAAGGAGACCCCAAAAAAGATACTGAAGAAAATAACACCTTAAAAATAGACTAACTCAAATGTCAAAGAGCTCCAAAAAGCCACTGAGGAGAAGAAGGCCTTGAAAGGCAGAATTAGCCAAATGGAAAAGGAGGTCCAAAAGACCATTGAAGAAAATACTACCTTAAAAATTAGATTGGAGCAAGTGGAAGCCAATGACATTTTGAGAAATCAAGATATTATAAAACAGACACAAAGGAATGAAAAAATGCAAGGCAATGTGAAATATCTCATTGGAAAATCCACTGACCAGGAAAATAGATGCAGGAAAGATAATTTAAAAATTATTGGACTACCTGAAAGCCATGATCAAAAAAAGAGCCTAGATATCATCTTTCAAGAAATTATCAAAGAGAATTGCCCTGATATTCTAGAGCCAGAAGGTTAAATAGAAATTGAAAGAATCCACAGATCACCTCCAGGAAAAGATCCCAAAAAGAAAACTCCTAGGAATATTGTCGCCAAATTCCAGAGCCCAGCTCAAGGAGAAAATACTGAAATCAGCCAAAAGAAACAATTTGAGTACTGTGGAAACACAATCAGGATAACACAAGATCTAGCAACTTCTACATTAAGCGATTGAAGGGCTTGGAATAAGATATTCCACAGGTCAATGGAGCTAGGATTAAAACCATGAATCAGACTTCCGGGGTTGGAGCCAAGATGGCAGCTGGAAAGTAGGGATTTGCATGAGCTCCCCACCACATCCCTCCAAAAACCTACAGAAAATGGCTCGGAACAAATTCTAGAAATGCAGAACCCACAAAATAACAGAGGAAAGCAGGGATCCATCCCAGGACAGACTGGATGGTTGATGGATGAGGTCTATCATGCACAGAGCTGAGGGGAGAAGAGCTCAGTGTGGGAGGCAGTAGGACCAACCAGATCAGAAGCCAGGCAGGACAGGCCCTAGCACCCTGAATCAGTGAGCTGTGGCAGTTACCAGACCTCTCAACCCACAAACACCAAAGACAACAGAGAAGGTTAGTGGGAAAAGCTTCGGGGGAGAGAGTTTGAGGTTCAGCCACTGCCCCAGGGGCAGCGGGGGAGGTGCAGCTACAGAACTACAGCTGCAGTTACTTCCAGTCCCAGGCCCACATGGTGGGAGGAATTAAGTGGCAGATTAGAAGAGGAGTGCAGAACCTGCTGAAGATTTGCCTCAGGTCCGGGTTGGTGGTTCTTGAGGAAGGAGGAGTGCTGGGGTGGTAGAGCTGGCTGTATAGAAATAGCTCTGAAATCAATGGCACATCCCCTCAAGCTTGGAACAAAGTATTCTTTGCTCTACAAGCAGTCATACCCTGACGAAAAACTCAAGGGTCAAATAAGTTGGCTGGGAACATGGCCAGGCTGCGAAAACACACCCAGATTCAGTCTCAGACTTTGGAATCCTTCTTTGGTGTAAAAGAAGACGAAAACATACAGCCTAAAGAAGTCAACAAAGTGCAAGAGCCTACACCAAAAGCCTCCAAGAAAAACATGAACTGGACTCAGGCCATGGAAGAGCTCAAAAAGGAGTTGGAAAAGGAAGTTAGAGATGTAGAGGGAAAATTGGGATGAGAAATGAGAATGATGCAAGAAAACCATGAAAAACAAGTCAATGACTTGCTAAAGGAGACCCAAAAAAATACTGAAAAAAATATTGAAGAAAACAACACTTAAAAAAAAGACTAACTGGATTTGTTGGGGGTGGAGCCAAGATGGTGGCTGGTAAGCACGGACTAGAGTGAGCTCCGTACCCAAGTCCCTCCAAAAACCTATAAAAATGGCTCTGAACCAATTCTAGAATGGCAGAACCCACAGAACAGCAGAGGGAAGCAGGGCTCCAGCCCAGGACAGCCTGGATCGTCTCTGGGTGAGGTCTATTCCACACGGAGCTGGGAGCTGGGAACGGAGTGGAGCAGAGCCCAGCCTGCGCGGTGTGGACGATCCAGACCAGAAGCTGGGCGGAGGGGGCCCTAGCGCCCTGAATATGTGAGCTGCAGCAGTTACCAGACCCCTCGACCCACAAACACCAAAGACTGTGGAGAAGGTTAGTGGAAAAAGCTGCGGGAGTAGAATGAGTTCGCGGTTCGGCTTCCAGCCCCTGGGGCAGCGGAAGTGGGGCAGCTACAGCTGTTGTTACTTCCAGCTCCAGGCCCACCTGGTGGGAGGAATTAAGTGGCGGATCAGAGCAGGAGTGCAACAGCCTGCTGAAGATCTAAGCCCAGTCTGGACTGGGGGTCCTTGGGGAAGGAGGAGTGCGGCTCTGACAGAGCTGGCACCTCCCCCCCAAACGTAGAACATAGAACTCGTAAGTCTACAAGCAGTCATACCCCAGTGAAAAACTCAAGGGTCAAGTTAGTGGTTGGGAATATGGCCAGGCAGCGAAAACGCGCCCAGATTCAGTCTCAGACTTTGGATTCTTTCTTTGGTGACAAAGAAGACCAAAACATACAGCCTAAAGAAGACAACAAAGTCATAGAGCCTACAACAAAAGCCTCCAAGAAAAACATGAACTGGCCCCAGGCCATAGAAGAACTCAAAAAGGATTTGGAAAAGCAAGTTAAAGAAGTAGAGGAAAATTGGGAAGAGAAATGAGAAGGATGCGAGAAAACCATGAAAAACAAGTCAATGACTTGCTAAAGGAGACCCAAAAAAATACTGAAAAATACACTGAAGAAAACAACACCTTAAAAAACAGACTAACTCAAATGGCAAAAGAGCTCCAAAAAGTCAATGAGGAGAAGAATGCCTTGAAAGGCAGAATTAGCCAAATGGAAAAGGAGGTCCAAAAGACCACTGAAGAAAATACTACTTTAAAAATTAGATTGGAGCAAGTGGAAGCTAGTGACTTTATGAGAAATCAGGATATTATAAAACAGAACCAAAGGAATGAAAAAATGGAAGACAATGTGAAATATCTCCTTGGAAAAACCACTGACCTGGAAAATAGATCCAGGAGAGATAATTTAAAAATTATTGGACTACCTGAAAGCCATGATCAAAAAAAGAGCCTAGATACCATCTTTCAGGAAATTATCAAGGAGAACTGCCCTGATATTCTAGAGCCACAGGGTAAAATAGAAATTGAAAGAATCCATTGATCGCCTCCTCAAATAGATCCCCAAAAGAAATCTCCAAGGAATATTGTTGCCAAATTCCAGAGCTCCCAGATCAAGGAGAAAATACTGCAAGCAGCCAGAAAAAAACAATTTGAGTATTGTGGAAACCCAATCAGAATAACCCAAGATCTGGCAGCTTCTACATTAAGAGATCGAAGGGCTTGGAATGCGATATTCCGGAGGTCAATGCAGCTAGGATTAAAACCTAGAATCACCTACCCAGCAAAACTGAGTATCATGTTCCAAGGCAAAAGATGGGGTTTCAAGAAAATAGAGGACTTTCAAGCTTTCTCAGTGAAAAGACCAGAACTGAATAGAAAATTTGACTTTCAAACACAAGAATCAAGAGAAGCATGAAAAGGTAATCAAGAAACGTAAATTGCAAGGGACTTACTAAAGTTGAACTGTTTTGTTTACATTCCTACATGGAAAGATGATGAGTATGATTCATGAGACCTCAGTATTAGGGTAGTTGAAGGGAATATGCATGTATATATATATATATATATATATATAGATATATATATATATATCTATATATATATATATGTGTGTGTGTGTGTGTGTATGTGTGTGTGTGTCTGTATGTGTGTGTGTATGTTTATGTATATATATAAGTGAATGTGTATGTATCTATATATGTGTATGTATGTGTGTATATATATGTGTGTTTATATGTGATATATATATATATATATATATAATATATATATATATGTAAAAGAGAGAGAGCAGACACAGGGTGAGTTGAAGATGAAGGGAAGATATCTAAAAGAAATAAAATGAAATTAAGGGATGAGAGAGTAACATACTGAGAGGGAGATAGGGAGAGATAGAATGGGGTGGATTATCTCACATAAAGGTGGCAAGAGGAAGCAGTTCTATGGGAGGAGGGGAGAGGACAGGTGTGGGGGGAATGAGTGAACCTTGCTGTCATCAGATTTGGCCTGAGGGGAATACCATACATACTCAGTTGGGTATCTTACCCCAGGAAAGAAGAGGGAGGAAGATAAAAAAAAAATAAAAGGCGGGGGATGATGGAGGGGAGGGCAGATGGGGGTGGAGGTATCAAAACAAACACTTTGGAAAGGGGACAGGGTCAAGGAAGAAAATTCAATAAAGCGGGATGGGTTGGGAAGGAGCAAAATGTAGTCAGCCTTTCACAACATGAGTATTGTGGAAGGGTTATACATAATAATACATGTGTGGCCTAGGTTGAATTGCTCAACTTCTTAGGGAGCGTGGGTGGGAAGGGAAGAGGAAAGAGAATTTGGAACTCAAAGTTTTAAAATCAGATGTTCAAAAACAAAAAATGTTTTTATATGCAACTAAAAAATAAGATACACAGGCAATGGTGTGTAGAAATTTATCTTGCCCTACAAGAAAGGAAGGGAAAAGGGGATGAGAGGGGAGGGGGGTGATAGAGGGGAGGGCTGACTGGGGAACAGGGCAACCAGAATATAAGCCATCTTGGAGTGGGGGGAGGGTAGAAATGGGGAGAAAATTTGTAATTCAAAATGTTGTGAAAATGCATGCTGAAAACCAAATATGTTAAATAAATAAATTGCATTAAAAAAAAATAGACTAACTGAAATGGCAAAAGAGCTCCAAAAAGCCAATGAGGAGAAAAATGCCTTGAAAGGCAGAATTAGCCAAATGGAAAAGGAGGTCCAAAAGACTACTGAAGAAAATACTACCTTAAAAATGAGATTGGAGCAAGTAGAAGCTAATGACTTGATGAGAAACCAAGATATTATAAAACAGAACCAAAGGAATGAAAAATTGGAAGACAATGTCAAATATCTCATTGGAAAAACCACTGACCTGGAAAATGGATCCAGGAGAGATAATTTAAAAATTATTGGGGTACCTGAAAACCATGATCAAAAAAAGAGCCTAGATATCATCTTTCAAGAAATTATCAAGGAGAATTCCCCTGATATTCTAGAGCCAGAGGGTAAAATAGAAATTGAAAGAATCCACAGATCGCCTCCTCAAATAGATCCCAAAAAGAAAACTCCTAGGAACTTTGTCGCTGAATTTCAGAGCTCCTGTATCAAGAAGAAAATACTACATGCAGTCAGAAAGAAACAATTTGAATATTGTGGAAAAACAATCAGGATAACACAGGATCTGGCAGCTTCCACATTAAGGGACGGAAGGGCATGGAATATGATATTCTGGAGGTCAATGGAACTAGGATTAATGCCAAGAATCACCTACCCAGCAAAACTGAGTATCATGCTCCAAGGCGAAATATGGATTTTCAATAAAATAGAGGACTTTCAAGCTTTCTCAGTGAAAAGGCCAGGAATAGAAAATTTGACTTTCAAACACAAGAATCAAGAGAAGCATGAAAAGGTAAACAAGAAAGAGAATCATAAGGGACTTACTAAAGTTGAACTGTTTTGTTTACATCCCTACATAGAAAGATGATATGTAGACTCATGAAACCTCAATATCATAGTAGCTTAAAGGAATATGCGTGTTTATGTATATGTGTGTGTGTGTAATATATATATATATATATATATATATATATATATACCTATGTTTGTGCCTATGTGTGTACATTTGTAGGTATATATACATATATATGTATATATATGTACATACATACATATATAATATACATATATATACATATATATATGTGTGTGTGTGTACATACACACACACACAGGGCACAGGGTGAGTTGAATATGAAGGGATGATATCTAAAAAAATCAAATCAATTTAAGGGATAAGAGAGTTATATATGAGAAGGGAGAAAGGGAGAGATAGAATGGGGCAAATTATCTCGCATAAAAGTGGCAAGAAAATGTGGTTCTGTAGGAAGGGAAGAGGCGGCAGGTGAGGCAGAATGAGTAAATTTTGCTCTCATCGGATCTGACCTGAGGAAGGAATACCATACATACTAAATGGGTATCTTACCCCACAGGAAAGAAGGAGAAAGGAGATAAAAAAGGGGGGATGATAGGAGGAAGGGCAGACAGGGGGAGGAGGTAATAAAAAACAAACATTTTTGAAAAGGGACAGGGTCAAGGGATAAAATTCAATAAAGGGGGATAGGATAGGAGGGAGGAAAATGTAGTTAGTCTTTCACAACATGAGTATTGTGGAAGGATTTTACATAATGATACATGTGTGGCCTATGCTGAATTGCTTTCCTTCTTAGGGAGAGTGGGTGCAGAGGGAAGAGGGGAGAGAATTTGGAACTCAAAGTTTTAAAAGCAGATGTTAAAAAAAGTTGTTTTTGCATGCAACTGGGAAATAAGATATACAGGCAATGGGGCATAGAAATTTATCTTGCCCTACAAGAAAGTAAGGGAAAAAGGGATCGAGGAGAGTGGGGTGACAGAAGGATAAGCTGACTGGGGAATGGGGCAATCAGAATATATGCCATCTTGGAATGGGGGGAGGGTAAAATGTGGAGGAAATTTGTAATTGAAAATCTTGTGGAAATCAATGACGAAAACTAAAAATATTAAATAAATAATAAAAATGATTGTTTTTAATATACCTTTTTTTAAATTTTGAGTTCCAAATTGTCTTCTGCCCTTACATCCCTTCTACACACACTGAAAAGGCTGGCAAAATGATATTAATTTATTATAGATATAATGTCATATAAAATTATTTCTGTATTAGCAATATTGTAAAAAAAAGGAAAATAAAGAAAGTGAGAAAATTGTGCTTCAATTTGCACTCAGAATTCATCATTTCTCTTTGTGGAGATTGATAGCATTTTTTTCATCGTAAGTCCTTCTCTTGGATTGTTGTATTGATCAGAGTAGCCCAGTCTTTCAGAGTTGATCATCATTACAACATTGTTGTAATTGTGCACAATGATCTTCTGGTTCTTCTCTCTTCACTTTGTTTTAGTTCATATATATCTTGACATTTTTTCCCCTAATATCATCCCCCTTGTTATTTCTTGTAGCACAAGAGTACTCCATCACAATCATATGCCGCAACTTGTTTAATCATTCCCCAATTGAAGAGCATTCCCTCAATATCCTATTCTTTGCCACCACAAAAAGAGCTATTGCTATTAATATTTTTGTATATATGCATTCTTTTGCTTTTTCTTTAATCTCTTGAGGTATAGACCTAGTAGTGGTATTGCTGGGTCAAAGGATATACACAGCTTTCTTGCTTTGTGAGCATAACTCCCAATTGTTCTCCAGAATGTTTGGAGCAGTTCACAACTCCACCAAAATTTTATTAGTGTGCTTATTTTTCCTCTTCCCTTCTAACATTTGTCATTTCTGGTAAGTGTGAGGTGGTAGCTCAAAAATCTTTTAATTCACACTTCTCTAATCAATAGTGATTTAGAACAATTTTTCATATGACTACAAATAGCTTTGATTCTTCTGAAAACTACTTGTTCTTCTCTGTTGGTCATCATTTGGGGCATGAGTTTTTTTATAAATTTGGCACTATTCCCTATATAATTGAGAATGTAGGTCTTTATCAGAGAAGCTTATTGACATTTCGTCATTGTCTATGGTATCTTTCATCAAAATATAGTTTCCCTGATTATGTCTTTTAATGGATTGCTATTTGCTTTTGTTTTGTCTGAGATGACGTTTGCTATCTCTGCTTTTTATTTACTTCAGCTTAAAAAATGTAATATATTCTGCTCCAGCCAGTGTGTCTTTCTATGTGTGTGTCTCTTGTAAACAACATGTTGTTGGATTCTGCTTTCTAATCAATTCTGCTATCCACTTTTGTTTTATGGGTGAGCTCAAACCATTCATATACAATTATGATTACTAGTCGTATATTTCTCTCCATCCTATTTTCTTCTGTTAATCCTTTTCTTTTTCCTATCCCTTCTCAAAAGTCCGTTTGTTTCTGACCACTGCCTTGCTTAATCTGTCTTCCTCTTATCTCTCCTCCATACATCTTATCTCCTTCTTTCCTTATTTCCTTATTGTGTAGTATATATTTCTGTACCTAAATGTGTGTGTATGTGTGTCTATGTGTATTCTTCCTTCTTTGAACAAAATCTTATAAGAGTGAATCTCAAGCATTTCCCTCCACCCCCCACATCCTCTTCCACTATAAAAGTTCCTTCATGTGCCTCTTTTATGTGAGAAAATTTTTCCCTTCTATCTCATCTTTCATTTTTCTCCTAGTGCATCCCTCTTTCTCACCCATTAGTTTTTTTAGATCATCTCAATGCTCACAGTCATGCTTTTTGTCTATGTAGAGTCCTTTAACTGCCCTAATAATGATAAAGTTATTAGAAATTACATATATTATGTTTCCATATAGGAAGGTAAACAGTTTAACTTTATTGATTCCTTTATGATTACTCTTTCCTGTTTACTTTTTTTATGCTTGTCTTCAATCTTGTGTTTGAATGTCAAATTTTCTATTCAGCTCTGTTCTTTTCATCAGGAATTCTTGAAGGTTCTCTATTTCTTTTTCTTCTTTTATTAATTAAGTTATTTTTAGTTCTCAGCATTCATTTCCACACAATATTGAGTTCTAAATTTTCTCCCCATCTTTCCCCTCCCCCACCCCAAAACAGTGTGCATTCTGATTACCCCTTCCCCCAATCTGCCCTCCTTTCTATCACCTTGCCCCCTTCTGTTAATCTCCTTCCCTTCTATTTTCGTGTAGGGAGAGATAGATTTTCACGCCAAATTGAGTGTGTATGTTATTTCCTCCTTAAGAAAAATACAATGAGAGTAAGTATCTTTCTTGGAGGCTTTGGATATAGGAGTTTTTACTTTGTTGTCATCTTCTGGTTGTATGTTTTGATCTTCTTTGCCTCCAAAGTAAGATTCTATAGTCTGATTTTTTCCCCACTGTTTGATCATTTTCCCAGCCAGTTACTTGACTCTAACTCTTTGTTAATGTTTGACTGTCCTTCCAGTTTAGAAGGTGTACTGTCCCAAACTTCAGGGGGTTTTGCAGCAATATTAAGAGATACTTTTAGGGACCTATAAATTTTCAGTTCTTTCAAGGTTGTATGATCAAAGGAGAGGGCTTTACTTCTCTTCTGGTCTATGCTCTTGTCTGTGAGTTACCACGAGCACTCTTTTCTGCCTTGGAACTGTGAGGAGGATTCCCTCTCCATCACTACCACAAGCTTCACCAGGCCAGCATCCTATTCATCCTAGGACCACCAACCAGGACTGCAGCCCAGATCCAAGCAGGGCAAAGCAAGAGAATCCTGCATTAGTGCCAGCAAAGAGATCCCTGGCAATCCCCCTCTGATCAGCCACTTGATCAGTTTGTGAGCTGAGAGCTCAGGAAGCAGCCATAGCTGCCACCACCACTCTGGGGCTGGACCTTGCTCTTCCCTCACCCAGGTTCGACAGACCTTTCCTACTGACCTTCTAAGTCGTCTTTGGAATTTGTGGGTTGAGAAGTCTGGAAATCACCACAACTGCCAGTAATTTAGTCCCCTGAGACCTGCTCCAGGTTTTCTAGGGCCTCATTCTGTGCCAGCTTGGCACACACTGGACTGTGCTCCTCTCTCATACTAGTGCAACAGACCTTTCCTGTCGACCTTCTAGGTTGTCTTGGGTTGGGAATTTGTTTCACTCTGTCATTTTGTGGGTTTCGATGCTTTAGAATTTGTTTAGAGTCAGTTTTTACAAGTATTTGGAGGGGTTTGGAAGAGAGCTCAAAGAAGTACCTCCTTTTACTCAGTCATCTTGTCTCCACCCCACCCCCTCTATTTTTAAAAAAAAATCCATTTCCCTCCCCCCTTGAAGCATTATATTCAGTTTTTTTTTTTCTGGGTAGGCTCTTCTTGGTTGTAATCCTAGCTCTCTTGTCTTCAGGAATATAATATTCTAAGTCCTCCACTCCAAGTCCTCCTGACTGTGGTTTGTGATGTTTGAATTATTTCTTTTTGGCTGTTTGCAATATTTTCTCCTTGACCTAGGAGCTTTGGAATTGATTATAATATTCCTGGGAATATTCATTTTGGCATGTCTTTTAGGAGGTGATCAATGAATTCTTTCAATTTCTATTTTACCCTCTAGGTTTAGGTTGTGGCGATTTTTTGATAATTTCTTGAAATAAGATATCTAGGGTATTTTCTTCCTTAAAAAATCACTTTCAAGAAGTCCAACAATTCCTAAATCATCTCTCCTCAATCTACTTTTCAGGTTAGTTGTTTTTCTGATGAGTTATTTCATATTTTCTTCTTTTTTATCCTGTTGTCTGTTTTATCATTTCTTGATATCTCATGGAATCATTAGCTTCTACCTGACCAATTCTAACTTTTAAGAAGTTCTTTTCTTTTCTTTTCTTTTTAAGAAGTTCTTTTCTTCAGTGAAATTTTATACTTTTTTCCCATCTGGCCTATTCTGCTTTTCAAAGAGTTATTCTCTATAGTTATTATTGTTATTATTATTAATAATTTTATCATTATGCCAATCTTTTTTGTGTTATTTTCTTAGGTATGTTTGTGTCTCTTTTTTACCAATCTCTTAATTATATTTTCTTAATTTTGTCACCTCAGTTTCATTTCTTTTCCTAATTTTTCCTCTAGCACTCTTATTTCTTCCTTTAACTCTTTCTAGGATTTGTGTCTGGCTTGTATTTAATTGGCATTTTCCTTGAGTATTTGCTTATAGCTGTTTTTACATTGTTGTCTTCTGAGTTTATATCTTGGTCTTCCCTGCCCTATAGAAACTTTTTTTATGATCCAGATCTTTTTTATCGTTGTTGCTTATTCATTTTCCCAGCCTATTTGTTGACTTTCTCTTTTATGTTAAGGTAGGGATCTGTTCAGCAGTATTGAAGAGACACTGTCCCAAATGTCATGCTTTTTTGCTTGTTTTTAAAGCTTGCCCTGGGAGATTGTAAGTTTTCAGTCCTTCCAAGGTGGTAGGTGATCTGGGGAGAAGTGTAGTCACTGATATCTTGGTCTGTGCTCTGTTCTTTACCTTGGAAGTGTCCCTGTTCATGGACAGCTGTAAGCACTAGCATTCCTCTTGGTCCTGGAAATGCAACCAGAGCCCCTGCTCTCAAGCAGCCATAAGAAATAGTGATCCTTTCCACCTTGGAACTGTGACCAGAACCTTTTCTCCCTTGTTACTGATCTCAAGTTCTCCTCTCTGCCCTGGAACTGTGACCAAGAGCCCCTTATGGGAACTAGAGTTGCCAATTAGCACCACCCAGCGCAGCAAAGGGTTCCCTGTAATCTCTTTCTGAGAAGTGGCCCATCCCCCTTACACTCTCTGAACTGAAATCTTGCCTTGATCTGGGCCAGATTCAGGCCAACCTGCACCTTGGTGTTATACAACTCTCTCATTGACTTTTTAAGTTGTCTTAGGCTGGGAAAATATTTCACTCTGACCTTTTGTTGGCTGTACTGCTCCAAAATTTGATTTGAGGAGTTATTTTAAAGTTGTTTGGAGGAGAATGTTGGGAAATTTTATTTGGGTTGCTGCTTCTACTGAGTCATCTTGGCTCTTTCATTATCCTCTTTAATTTTTAAAGGAAAACAAAAAAACATGGTAAACTAGAATGTTCCCACAAAATGCTGACATGTAAGGAAAGGATTAAAAAACTATTGTAAAGCATCTTACAAGTTGAGCTATCACATCTAATATTGTTCCCAATGAATAAGCAGTCATTAATTTTAGTTACAGTTATCCCCTGTGTATATGTTGTTGCCATAGTAAAAGTGGTGCAAAATTGTAACATTTTTTTAAATATCAAGTTTCTTGATACCATCAATAGTAGGCATTAAAAACTATGTCTGATTGCAAGGAGTCTATAGAAATTGTACTTAATGTGGGAAAAAATTAGAATTGCTATAACATTGTTGTGGAGGTAGTCACTGAAGAATTTGGGGCTTCAGAGGTGGCAATAAAAAGAACTAGACACTGTGAAGATTCCTCCTAATAGAATCTTATATTGTAAGTTAGTAAGGACCTTAGAGGTCATCTAATCCAATCTTCTCATTTTATATATGAAGAAACTGTGGTCCAGAGAAGTAAAATGACTTATAGACTAATAACATGAAAAATCTCAAGTAGGAAGCCTTAGAGATCCTTTACAGATAAGGAAATGGCAGTATAGTGCGAGAAGGGAAAGAACACTGAATTTGGAAGCTAAGGATGTGGATACAATACCAGCTCTATTCTTTCCTACCTGGCTTAATTTAGGCAAATTATTCCACCTCTTTTAATCTGTTATCACATTGTAATAAAAAAAGGTTTCAACTAGATGGTCTTTAACATCCCTTTCAGCTATAAATTCTATGAATCTGTATCATCTTTTGAGTTCAGCATTTGGGACAACTCATTGTGGAAAATCTAGTGCAGGTTGACAACTTCTAGGGCTTAAGGGAGGATGGTAGCATGTCATCAGGGTCTTAAGCATCATAATAACTAGATTCAAGGACCTGTCACATTATACACAGTCAAACCCCAGACAACAGGGAAGAGAAGACTCAAATGTGCTGCACCTAAATGAATATATTTTCTGACTTTGTGACATCACTGTTCAATGCCCTAGGAACTCTCAGTGACTGAAACCATGGGCAACTGGTTTGGCTCACAAGACTTCTTCAGGGACATGTATAACACAGAAAAAGATAGGCATGATCCACAAAAAGGCATTTGGGATAAAGGACTTTCAAAGCTGCTCTTCTTCACCATAAAGAAGTCTTTCTTGGCTTCTTCCCTTTTTCAATATGGTCAACATTTCAAGTCTAGGATAGTTGGCTGATCTGACAATGCTCTCTCAGAGATGCAGGGTGACCTTAATTTTTACTTACTGCCGGAAGTCAGTCTTAAAGTAAAAGTAAGGCTGAGACTTTCATTGTACTTGATGCCGTACTTCTCTTACAACTCAGCTGTTCTACTTTCTGGATTACAGCGGCGACTAACTTCTGCTTAGAAAAGAGAAACAGGAGAGCAAACAAGACCAGAGGCTTTTCACCATCTTAGGTATATTGTCTTCTGGGGTCACTTCCCTTAACGTTAGACATTTTAAAAAATCTCTGGTAGCATGGCCATGTTCCCTTTTGTAGCATCTTCTTGGTCTTACAATTTAGCTTAGCCGGTGTCACAGAATGAGAATCATAAGTCACAGATCTAGAGTCTCAGTGGACATTGACAGACACTGGAGCAAACTTCTTCATTTTTGAGGGGAGGATATGGAGGACCAAAGTAATGGTCCATAGCATCTTAAGCCAGGTCTTCAGGTTCCAAATAAAGTGCTATCCCCCACTATACCACCGTGAATAGATTTGACAAATAGAATCAACTAGTCAGTCAACCAGCATTTATTAGGCACCTGCTTTGTGACAGGTACTGTGTCAGTTACTGAGGATACAAAGACACATGGAGTTTCTGTATACCATTCTTGGACTAACTCAACCACTATCAGAGACCTCAAAAATGCTACTGGTTCAAACTGACAAACCTGTGGGCTTCCTTTTGGGATGAGATTGCTACCCTGGTTATTCCCTTTCAGGCTTCATACTGAGATAGAAGATGGAACTTAGGCCATGCTACATTTGGGAGTCTGAGCCCTCATCTGCTGCCTGCTTCTGAACTTCCTTCTTACTTAGTACACAGCCCAGGGGCCAAGATAAAGCCTTACCCTGGAATGCCACCCTTAGACTCAGGCCCCTTCTTCAGAATGTTTTGGATCTATGACCCAAAACTAAGTAGTTAGTGACAGAGCCACCAGGTGATATGGGTTTCTGCATCTTACACAGTTTTACATCCCTCTATGATGAATCTGGGCCTTCCTTTCCATATTATTGCTCAGCCTTTTCCTGATAACATTCCTCACCTTACCTGGTCACCAATGTACTCAGACTTCTCTGTCAGTCTCCCCAACCTTAATTGGGCTGGAAAAATGACTAACTGTAATTTTTTTGGTTTTGTTTTCCCAACCAGGATTCAATCTGGTATCTTTTCTAAATCTATTCAAATGATTTTTTGTTTTAATTAACTATTTTTTTAATTTGGGGAAGAGGAGGAATTTGCCGTACTCCTGCCTGAGTCTCTGCCTGCTTTGCTCTGCTATTCCTTTTTTATTTAACTCTTATTTTATTTTGTTTCCTTCCTGCCTTCCTAAGGATAAATGCCTCTATTGCATTGTTTAGGTTGACAACCAAAAATCTTTGAAGGCATCAAGTTCCTATACATCTTATTTATTTTTTAAACCTACTCACTAACTCTGTATGAGTAAACAAATCAGAGAGGGAGGAAGACAATTTGAGCTGGGTAATATATTATCGTCTAGAAACATCTGACCTTGTATGTATCTATAGCCAGGGCATCATTTTTTTCTGCTGAAATGATTTGGAGAAAGAATGATGATCCCATTTACAGCCTAAACAAATGTTCTAACTGCTATCCCTCACTGGACTAAGTAAGTAATAATTTTGACTTTGGACATATTACATATTTCACTGGGGCAGTCCACCAGACATTGAGGCAAATCACCCCCAGGCACACTGTGCTTATTAATAGCACAAGGTATTCCAGAGCTGAAAGCCACCTTCAGACTGTGCCTTGGGTAAAGAAAAACAAATATTGCCAGAGGTGAGAACAGGTGCTTATTTATCTTTTAGCATTTGATTAAACTGGCTCTTTTGCCACTAATCTATGTTGGAAAACTTTTTTTTAACACTTGTGAAAGCAAATTGATGTTATTGGCCAGTGTGATTTCAAAACAGCAGCCTTATCAACTGCTAACATTCCTCTCACTTAACTAAACATAACCCTTTTGGATTAATGAGAGGCACCAAGTTGTGGTATAAAATGCATAGGCCTATAAATCAGGAAGGCCTGAGTATGTCTTGCCTCTGATATAAACTGGCTGTGTAACTCTGGACAAGTCACTTCCCACCCCGCCTCAGTACCCACAGATTGCTAGCTCTCTAACATGACAACTTTCAGAATAGTGGCTTATGCGTATTGATAAAGGGAATTCCTTCAAAAGGAATTTTCTATATATACCAATAAATTAAAGATCTGGTATAGCTCACTCTTCTTCCTCTCACTGCCTTTCCCCCTGGGGCGGTAGGGTGGCAGAAATGTGGTTTAATCATGAGAGCTTGCTGTAATGGATAGAATATTGATCTCAAAGTCAGGAAAATCTGGGTTCAAATTCTGCCTCTAACACTTTGAAACTTGTGACAAAGCTTGGGTAAGCCTCTTGGAGCCTTGGTGGTGATCTGCATTGGATGCTGGAGTGCCCCATACTGGTAATTCCCAATGCTGCTGAAACCAAAGATACTTTGCATGTTCCTATAAATAAATGAACAAAGGAAAAAAATAAGAATGTTACAATGTTAGTAAGCCTTCCACTTTCAAAATGCAAAATGAGAGCCATCTAGTTAAAAATGTACTTCTTAATACCCATTTCATTTTTGTCTATTTTTTGCCTCAGGATAATAGAAGCTGTCACTTGATAAGCTGCTGGGGTTTCTCTCTGTGTGTCATAACGGGTTTTGAAAGCCTAGACCTTTTAGCAATTAAAATTATTGTTATTTCATTCCACATGTTGATGAACTTGACTCTAGAAAATAACTAAGAAATTCCACAACATGTTCTACTCATTTCAAAAAACATTTTGGCAGGAGATGAATCTTAATTTCACTTTTGAAAGTAATCTTCTCCATATCTGGCATCGGTAGAGGACTGTGCATGCATTGTCTCATTTGGTCCCTCACAACAACCCTAGGAGTGATACAGCAAATACAAGTATAGTGTCTCAAAAATCTTAGAACAATTTAAGCTATTAAAGTTTTTAAATGCACAGAGATTTTTAGGACATTCTGTACAATTGTCCCTGTTTTCCAAAGAGTTGGAAGCTGACAACAACTGAGGTCCCCTAAAGGTTAGTGACCTCCCCAGCTACACGGCTAGTAATTAATTAATCTGCAGAACAGGTCCGCCTCCATCCTATGAATCCAATGCTTTCTCTGTCTGTCTCTGTCTCTGTCTGTCCCTGTATGTCTCTCTCTGTCTCTATCTCTCTGTCCCTCTGTCTCTGTCTCTCTGTCCCTCTGTCCCTCTCTCTCTCTCTCTCTCTCTCTCTCTCTCTCTCTCCAACACCATAACTGCTTACCAAGTGCTTAAAAATAATTCCTGTTTACAGATATTAGTACAACTGTGTGTGGCTGGAGATCTGAGACATACAATAAAGAAATTGGCTATGCAACAGAGCATTACAAGAAAGTGGCTAAATTGGTCTCCAGAGGTAGGATTATATGTTTCTATAACTAGTAATTATCACCAATTATTTTCACCAGATATTATAATTTAACATTTGCCTGACAGGATCTAGCTTGAACATTAGTTTATAATATTTCTTCATGGAGTAGCGGATAAGAATGCAGGATTTGGAGCCAGGAAGTCCTAAGTTTATTTTTATTCAGACCCTTACTAGCTGTGTGACCCTGGGCAAGTCACTTAACTTCTGTATGCTTTAGTTTCCTCGTCTGTGAAAATGAGGAAACCTCACCTACCTCACAAAGTTGTTGTGAGCATCAAGTAAGAAATATTTGTAAAGGGCCTCACACACTTTAAAGCATTGTATAAATGCTATCTATTACTATTATTATCATCACTGTTATTATTATAGCTACTATTTTTATTAAATATGGTACCACGAAGATAAAGGTTTTAACTGATATTTTTGCAATAGAATTCAGCAGGAACATCTAAGATAAGTCCATTGCAATCTTCAGTTCATAGATGAAAGAATTTAGAACTCATAAATTATCTATATGTGCATATTTTTAAATGCAATAGGTGGCTCAGAGAACACAGTACTTGGAACCAGAAGACTCATCTTCATGAATTCAAATCTGGCCTCAGATACTTACTAGCTTTGTGACCCTGGTCAAGTCACTTAACCTCAGTTTGCCTCAGTTCCTTATCTGTAAAATGGGGTGGGGAAGAAAACGGAAAACCACTCCAGTATCTCTGCCATAAAGCCCAAATGGCGTTACAAAAAGTCCAATGTGACAGAAACTACTGAACAACAACAACAATAAACATTTTTTTTAAAATTATGAGCAGTTGTAATAATAATGATGATGATAACAGCTGACAGCAATATAATACTTCGAACATTTACAGAAAATTGTATGTATTTTATTTTATTTCATTAATAGAAGAATCTGATGATGTAGATACTTCAGACATAATTCTACTTTTGCAGTCGAAGATAGTGAGTCCCAGAAAGTTTGAGTGACTTATTTATGGTCACAAAGCTAGTAAGTATTGAGGCAGGATTTGAACCTAGGTTCCTCTTTTTCCCACTACATCACACTAATTAGGAGAACATTTGTTAGCGTTTGGTAGTGTTAAGTCATTTTCCAGTTGTATCTGACTCAGTGACCCCATTTGGTATTTTCTTGGCAAAGATGCTGGAGTGGTTTGTCATTTCCTTTTCCAGCTCATTTTACAGATGAGGAAACTGAGGCAAATCAGATAAAGTGACTTGCCCAGGGTAACATAGCTAATAAGTGTCTGAGGCTAGATTTGAAGTCAGGAAGAGGAATTTTCCTGACTCCAGGCCCAGTGCTATATTCACTTCACCTCCTAGCTGCCAATGTTTGGTAGTATGCTTGCCCTAATCCACTAGAGGAAGAAATGGAAAACTACTCCAGTACTCTTGCCAAGAAAACCCCATGGACAGTATGGTAGTCTCTTTAATGTATCAAAAATTATGTACCAAAACAAATTATGAACTTTAAGGAAAAATAATTTGGAGTCATTGTTTCATAGACAATGGATGGCTGAAAGTAATTTCCATGTTCTTTTATAATGGGAAGAAAAATTCTCGAAAACAGTAGTGAAAATAACAGGTTTCAAAGTCAACCTTACTAGCCTCCCACTAAGAAATTAACCAAATGTGTTTGGTAATTAGCTTTGATTTTTACTTTATTCTGAACAGTTTTAAGTTTTAAACTATTGCCTAGTGACAGGAAAATATTACAGGATTATAGATACTTCTTTATACAGTGTCTAAAGTTGTGCATGCATATTTATGTATGTGTGTGTGAGAGAGACTCGGAGAGATAGAAGGAGATACAGAGACAGACAGAAAGAGAAATACCTAGAATCTTATAATCAGGTAACTCCATGAGATGGTGCAGACAATGTAAACGTGTCCAACCTATTCAGTAAACACTATTTCAATTAAAACAGAATGAATGTCTTTATTTGAACTAGTTTTTTTTAGTTGAGTAGGGCAGTTCCATCATTAAAATTGGCTGAAATCAAGTAAACGTAATGTTAGAAATGGTCTTCTTTTTTCTACCTTTAAAACTGAAGCCACAACTGTGAGTGAGAAGGCCATGGAAGCTGAGGATACATTCAGGGTAAGAAGGCAGGTGAGGCAGGTATAATGGTGAAATCTGGAGAAGTAAAAGCAGAACTGGGAAAAGACTATGTTTTGTTGTTGTTGGTTACTTTATTTTGTTTTGTTTTTATTTTTTTGAGACTGATTCTCCCTATCTTGTGGGTCCTTTGTCACTGAAGTCTTCTTCTCTTATTTGTGAAGGTCCTCAACCTCCATTTTGAGCCCGACCAGGCAATTTTCATTTTTTCTTGTTCTGCTTCCAGCTCTCCAAACTTCATCAATATGTCTCAGCTGCCAATTCACTGGAAGCTTCCTCAAACTCTGTGACTTTCTTCTTCCGTTTGGTGAGTTCCTTCTGAAAATTTCATTTCAATGGAGAGCCCAGCCAGCCATCCTGTGTTCTTTGTTGACTCTGCTTTTGATTCTCCTGATTACACCACCATGTTCCCACCTGAGTACTCGCCCCTCCTCCCCTTTTCAACTTTCTTTTATGTATTATCCTCCCCTCATTGGAACATCAGGTCTTTGAGGGTAGGGGATGACTTTATTTTTCTTTGTATTTCTAACTCTACCTATTAGCACAGATCCTTGGACATAGTAAGTGATTGATAAATGTTTGTTGTCTGACTATTAAAACAAGCATAAAAATTAACTTATGGTATCTATCAATGTTATAGAAGATATCCTACAAGAAGTCCTGTTGGAATTCTCTATATATTGTGATTCTCCTATTTATAGATGATATGCTCTCCCAATACATACTTATTAATAGCATCAAGTCCCAGAACCTGACAAATCCCCTTCAATGAAATCCATATTCATTTAAAAGAGATTAGTCCAATCATTTCTAAAAGAAAAATAAGTTGGATTAAAATACACACTGTCCAGATTACAGACAGGAGTTGGACAGACAGCCCACTAAATTATTCTGTTAGCATCTTGGCATATTTGGGGCAAGGAATATATATGGATATTGAACTGATAGAACCCAAAAATAAATATCAAAAAGAGTTGGTGTAGGATTGCACTTGGGAAAATATGCAGCACCTTCCATGACTTCAAGCTATTTCCTGTCACAAAAGTCCAACTTTCTTACATCAGTACTGTCCCAACAATTATGTGAGAAAATGATAATTAAATACTATGACCTCTAAAGAATTGAAATTTCTGATGAATGGAAGGGCAATTAGAAAGCATATTGTGCCTATCCTTAGGCAATAGTATGTCACCAATGTGACTTGGATAGAAAAGGTCATGTAAAAGATTTTCCTAAGGTCAGGAATAATTGTAAAAAATAGTTGTTTGGTCATGTAGTAAGAGCAAGGTATAAATGATGGGCATTGCACTGTCACCCCTGAAACATTGAAAGAGGTAGAGGGTGGCCTCCAGACTACCAGCAATAGGTTGGTATTGGAGTCAGCTCATACTTGCTTGTGACAGCCAATGGAATAATTTCAGTGTGAACATTTACACCTCAGAAATCAGCAGATGCTGCCCAATCAGGGCTTCACTTTTGTTTATTCATTGTTTAGATGTAAGAAGTCAATGGAGACAACGTTAACAACACACATTAAATTTAAAAGCATACATTTTTGGAACATCATTTTAAATATTACCAGCACGTACCCTGATTAGTGACGTTTTCTGTGAATGCCTTTTGTAGACATTGTAGTGGGATTGGGATATATATTCATGGCAATCAATGATATAATAGAACTGTTTGTATATCTTAGAATGTGACATGTGTTGCAGAGAATCATAGATACATTTTGTGAAGACAAACTATGAAAGATTTAACAACTCTCAACAATGCAATCATCATCCACAATTCCAAAAACCAAGATGAAGCATGGCATCCAAATCTTGACAGAGAGATTATGAACTAATATGCAGAATAAAATACAGTTTTTGGACATGAATAGTATAGGAATTTGTTTTGTTCGGATATGTTCATTTGTTACAAGTGCAAGGGGCTTAGTGATAGAGTGAGATGAAAAGAAAAAAAATACTGAGTTGAAGAAAAAGTTCAAGGTGAGAAAAATATCAGCAGCTACTCCTTCCCTAGAGTTTCAAAACTAATAATTTTAAGTTACACCAACTTAATGATAGGAGTACAAATGACAGAAGCTGAACACATAGAGGATTCAAAAGTCTCATTCATTTCTACAGTAGCAAAATATTTTATTAAAACAAACACACAGATATATGCCCATTCTAATAGGAAATAAAATATCATTTCAATAAATTATTAATCAGAATAGCAATATTAGTTTGATATTTATAGAACTCTTTATATACTCAGTCTTATTTGATTTTTAAAATGATTCTGCATGGTATATACTGCAAAAATTATATTTTATAAATGATTGACAGCATAGTCCAGTACAAAAGGCAGTTATTCTGGAATTGATTGGATATGGATCAGTGCCCAGAACCCAGGCCTGGGTTTTAATTCTAATTCTGTCACTTTCATGTGATCTTGGCCAAGACATCTAAACCCATTAGACATCAGTTTCATCATCTTTAAAATGGGTTTGGTTGACTGAGTGTCCTATAAGATCCTTTCTATCTCTAGATCCATGATTCTATGATATTATGGAAAATGGATCTCAAAGAGACTAAATGATACTCAGCCATAGTCATAGACATTTCTTTTTGGATCTAGAATTTAAACTCATTTGTCTTTCTATGGCACTATGTTGCCAAACAAGTAGAAGATACTATGCCTCGAATAATCTCACTTGGTACAGTATAATTATAACCTCTGTTTATGTGGATACAATATTTCAGCAATCTCTAAACCCATGTTCTCTATTATTTGGGAATTTCTGTCATATTCCATAAAGCATTGGTTGTGAATTCCTTTCCACGTGTCACACTGCTATTCCTTGGGGGTGTACACTATGATAATGCTGACTACAGTAGGTGATTCTGGCTCACCAAATTCTCCCTGTTGCAAGCTCATCATGCTTCCAGCTGAATCTAAAGAATGGCAGATAATGATGGAGTTTAAGCTGCAAAGAATGTGCTAAATCATGCACTAGCATAGCAATAAATCTGGAGTTCTATTGGTCTGTAAAAAAGAAGAGCCATGTAAACAAGTTGGATGCAGGATGTGCTTAGAACTACTTGAGATAATTCCATTTTCTTATTTTGAAGTTGTATCAACAGGAAATATAAAATATGCAAACTAGTTTTCAGGGTATGTAAGTAAGGGAGCATAACGTTTCATTTACAACTAGCAGGAAGTGGAATACAAAAAGCCCAGAGTTTGGGTTACCTGCCTAGACTACTTTGATCAAGAAGTTGAGTAGGAAGATGCAAAAATGAGTCCTTAAAAAAGAGAAATTGGGTCCATTAGAAACACCTGAAAATAAGGAACTGCTTCAACTTATGTAATCATATATGTATATGCATAGACATATGGGCAGTTAGATGGAACACTGGATAGGGTGTTGGGCCTAGAGTTAGGAAGACTTGGGTTCAAATCCAGCCTCAGATGCTTACTAGCTGTGTGACCCTTGGAAAGTCACTTAACCGTGTTTGCCCCAGTTTCCTCACCTGTAAAATGAGCTAGAGAAGGAAATGGCACACTCCAGTATTTTGGTCAAGAACACCTCAAAATGGGTTATGAAAAGTTGGACTTGACTGAAAATGACTAAACAAACAACACATACGTAACATATGCATATTTACTACAAGGATGCATGATTTCATTGATAGCAGTAATTTCATTAATGTAATTAACACCATCATCATTTCTTAGTTCATTCATTCATTCATTCATTCAACAAGTTTTATCAGTTGTCTGTGATATGTTATATGCTAAGTTTCTATCTAGTTCTAAGTACTAGAATCCTAAGAATCTAAGGACAAAATGTAAAGCAATCAGAACATCTACTATTTGTGTTCTATTATCATAGTCTTTCAGAAGCCAGGGTCATTTCCATGTACAAAATAAGAGAGCAGTGTGAGATTCCAATGGCAAAGCTGTGTTTGTACCCATTTCATTCAATGCCTCAATTTATTTGGTGTGAGAACACCTTCCACCAATGAAGGTTACTCTGATTCAAGGAGTCACTAGCCTGTGGCCAGCCAAGTGATGACTCTTTCCTCTCCACAAGTAGTTAAGCTGGTACTCAGTTTAACAAGTATAGCATACCACTGGCCCTATGCTTGAAGCCTTTCCAAGTTAAATTTAATTTTAATTTCCAAATTTAATTTAATTCCAATTTAATAAATTTAATTTTAATAAAATAATTTAATAAAATTAATTTAAATTTAAATTTCAATGACATTGCCTTCAAGAATACTAAGACATCTTGATGTTGGAAAAGTGTTTGGGAGGAAGAGAGGGGAGGTAAAGTAGAAAGTGAAAAGATCTGTGAATTTGGAGTCAGAGAGACTGAGTTCAAATCCTAGCTTTGGTATTTCTTCTCCTGTGTCATCTTAAGCAAGTCACAATGTCTCTGGGCCTCAGTGTCTTCATTTATAAAAGCAATACGTTAGCTGGTTTTACTCAATGATTATTTTTCTTTTCCTTTTTAAATCTTTGTTAAAAGGATGGTTTGCTGGGTGCTGGGAAGATGGGTATACTAGAGAAATAAATTTGGTATAATAGCAAAAAAATAAAATCAGTAGGTTAGAATGATTATCTGAAAGGTCCTTTCTAGCTCTAAATTCTATGTATGTGCATGTGTAGATGCCTGTATTTGTAGATATGGATATGTGTCAATTTAGATATCGATGTTAATGTCAATATAGACACATGTACAGAGTTAGTTAGGAAATTGTGGATTTGCCTCTAATGCATGTGAGCATATCTGTTCCAATTGTTTAGATAAATCTGTGTGATTGGCTTTATTGTGATTTTTTTAAAAAGTGGACCTATGATTTCATTGGTACAGGGAACTCCCAATGAGGAAATTTCTTCTACCTATGTAGGTTACCATCTGCTCTACAACATATTGTCTTAGTGAGTTGTACAGGGTTAAATGAGAAATTAAGTGACTTGCCCAGAGTCCTTTGGCCAGAATGAATTGGAGGAGAGATGCTATGATCTATCTTTCTGAGTCAAAGGCTGCCTCTCTAGCCACTAGGCTATGTTTCCTCTAGATTATACCCAATTCTTTCATTCGAGGGAAAATAAGTTTCTCTGTCTTGTTGACAAAAACATGGCTGCTTTCCTTTCCAACTTTAAACACAAATGCATATATATATATATATATATATATATATATATATATCCCTTTAAGAGTCAATCTAGGCACATAATGATATAAGCAACTTTAGCCCTGCCTTTTTTTAGTGTTTCAATCTTTCTGGCTTTGACTTTTTAGGAAAATATAGCTATACTACCTTACAACCAGAGAATGCCCAGCATGCACAGGTTTCCTTCTCCTTTTTACCCCCATCATGCTCATTGTCCTGAAATTGTTTAAATACCAAGCAGGTCCTAACAGGGAAAGATTAAGTATCAGTCTATTTTATATCCCACCGGGCACTTGGGTGAGGCTCATTATTTCTATGATATATTGTGCTGGTCTTTGTCACATCAACTACTGAGAAAGAAATTACTGTGGGGAGCTCTTTTCTGCTATATTTACAAGTCTTCCCAGGAATTCCAGTTACTGTGTGTTATTCAGAAAGTGGTTTTTCATTTCTAGTCCCCAGAGATCTGTTGCAGCTAAATTTCACTCTATCTGCCTGTATCAATAAGCAAATGCATACTTGGGGAGACTCTGGAACCATATAATTGCTCACCTTTTTTGGTAACATGAACCTTGGCACGACATCTCTACTTATCATATGTCAAAAATAAAGTTCTTTGAAAAAATATCAAATATGTGGGAAAATGACACTACCTGGAATAAGTAACAGAAGTTTAATGAATTCACTGGGGTTGTGCACATGAATCATATAGTTCACTGAGTGTAGTGTAGTGGAAAGAATACTGTATCTAGAAGCCCATTAGTCATATGACCTTGGACAAGTCACATCCTCTCAGGGCCTCAATATCCTATCAAATAAAAAGAGAGAATTGGACCGAGTAACTAGCCTCAATGGTCCCTTCAAGCTCTAAATCAATTCTCTTATGATCCTATAATCCCAAAATATAAATTTATCTAACATACCATCTCTTCCCTCCAATCCATCTTGCTTATCGCAGAAGTTTGAGGAAGTGGCGCCCCAGGAAATTGCCCTCTCGCTAGGTGTCGGAGCCGGTGCCGCTATGCTTCTGATCCGGGCAGCACTGGGGGCTTGGGGACCCGGTCGGGGCCTAACCCCAGCACGAAGGGCCCTGTCTACGCTGACCGGCGGAGACCTCACAAGCCTGGAGCATGTGTTGACTACAGGACCCCCGAGCCCTGCCGGTGTCCCCCTGCTCCGCCGCTGTGACCTCCCAGTTCCCGTGCACAGGACCCCGGTGCAAGCCTGGGTGGAATCCCTCCAGGGTTATGAGGAAACGGGCTTGGGCCTGGCCGAGCTGCACCCCGACGTGTTCGCTGTGCCACCCCGGCTGGATAGTCTACATGAGGTTGCCATATGGCAGAAGAACTTCAAGAGAATTAGTTATGCCAAGACCAAGACCCGGGCAGAGGTGAGAGGTGGTGGGAAGAAGCCCTGGAAGCAGAAAGGCTCAGGCCGGCCCAGCATGGGAGCATCCGTTCCCCAATCTGGCGAGGAGGTGGTATTGCCCATGGTCCACGGGGTCCAACAAGCTACTACTACATGTTGCCAATGAAGGTTCGAGTGCTGGGTCTCAAGGTGGCCCTGACAGTCAAGCTAATGCAGGACGACCTTCACGTGGTAGATTCCTTGGAGCTGCCAACCTCAGACCCAAGATACTTGTTAGACCTGGTTCGGCACCGATGTTGGGGTGACTCTGTGCTCCTTGTTGATATGGATGAGGAGATGCCCCAGAACATTGTTTCTGCTGTATCCAACCTGAAGACCATTAACCTGGTGCCAGCAGTTGGCCTCAATGTCCACAGTATGCTGAAGCACCAGACTCTGGTCTTGACTCTCAACACTGTTGCCTTCCTAGAGAAGAAGCTGTTATGGCACGATAAGCGCTACACAGGCCTCTACCCATTCTGCCTGCCCTACAGCGATTTCCCTTGACCCTCCACGGTGACTGGGCTTCCCCACTCTTGGTGTATCATAATAAAGAATCTTTGTCACTTGTTAAAAAAAAAAAAGAAGTTTGAGGAAGTATGGCATATAAAGAGTGCTGGATATGGAGTGAGGAAAAACTAGGTTCAAACCCTCCCTCAGATATTTGCTCACTAGCTTTGTGACTCTGCCTAGGTCAGTTCATGGCCCTGGACCTGGTTTTCCTCATCAATAAAACAAGGTTGTTAGTGTGCTTGGCTTCTGAGGTAGCTTTTGGCTTGAGATCAATCGTCCTATTGTTTTATAATCCTCAATTCACTCAGCATCACATCCCCTCCCTCCAAACCCTTCTGAACATCACAGCCTGGAGAAGAAGCATTGCATAATGGTTAGGGTACCGGACTTGTAGTCAATGTGACCTGGGCTCCAATTTGGCCACATTTTACCTCCTTCCGTTTTAGCTCCTTCATCTGTAAAATGGAGATGATAATAGCACCTGTGTCACAGGACTTCTGTGAGGATCAAATGACATAATTTGCATGCCTTAAAGCACTCTATGTTTGTTATTCTTCAGTTGTTTTCAGTCATGTCTGACTCTTTGTGACTCCATTGGTTGTGAATTTTTTGGCAAAGATACTACAGTAGTTTGTCATGTCCTTTTCCAGCTCCATTTTTCAGAAGAGGAAACTGAGGAAAATAGGGGTAAGTGACTTGTGCAGGGTCACCCAATTGGAAGTATCTGAGGCCAGATTTGAACTCAGAAAAATGAGTCTTCCTAACTTCAAGCCTGGTACTTTATCCACAGTGCCACCCTGATAAATATTGGCTATTATCATTATGGTTTTTCAAATTAATTTTCCTTCATGTCAGCACTAATCATGCCACCTTGTTTTTAAAGCTACCTATTGCCTATGCCCTACAGAATAAAGTTCAAACCACACATTCTAGCCTCTACCTAAGTATCAAATTCTTCCCCCCTTCATTCATTCATTCATTTATATTTAGTTTTCAACATTCACTTTTATAAGATTTCAAGTTCCAAATTTTCCCCCTTCCTCTCCTCCCCCCTCCCCAAGACAGCAGGCAATCTGATATAGGCTATACATCTACAATCATATTAAACGTATTTCCACATTAGTCATGTTGTAAGAGAAGAATCAGAATAAAATGGAAAAACCATGAGAAAGAGAAAAAAAGACAAAATAGTATGTTTTGATCTGCATTCAGACTCCATAGTCCTTTCTCTGGATGTGGATAGCATTTTCCATCATGAGTCTTTTGAAATTGTCTTAGATCATTCTATTGCTGAGAAGACCTAAGTCTGTCAAAGCTGATCATCACACAATGTTGCTGTTACTGTGTACAATGTTCTTCTTGTTCTGCTCACTTCATTCAGCATCAGTTCATACAAGTATTTCCAGGTTTTCCTCAAATCTACCTGCTCTTCATTTCTTATAGAGTAATAGTATTCCATTCTTCATATGCCACTATTTGTTCAGCAATCCCCCAAATTGTGGGTATGCCCTCAGTTTCTAATTCTTTGCCACCAAAAAAGAGCTGCTATAAATATTTTGGTACATGTGGGTCCTTCCCCTTTTTTATAATCTCTTTGGATACAGACCAAGTAGTGCTATTGATGGACCAAAGGGTACACATAATTTTATACCCTTTTGGGAACACTTCCAAATTGCTCTCCAGAATGCTTGGATCAGTTCACAATTCCACCAATAATGCATTAGTGTTCCAATTTTCCCACATCCTTTCCAACATTTATCATTTTCCTTTTTTGTCCTATTAACCCATCTGATAGGTGTGAGGTGGTACCTCAGAGTTGTTTTGATTTGCATTTCTCTAATCAATAGTGGTTGAGAGCATTTTTATATGACTATAAATAGCTTTTATTTCTTCATCTGAAAGCTGCCTGTTCATATCGCTTGACCATTTATCAATTGGGGAATTGTATGTATCCTTATAAATATGACTCGGTTCTGTATATATTTAAGAAATGAGGTGTAACTACCTAATTCTTTGGTATCTCCCATTAATCTGTTTCACTTACTCAATGAATAAGTGTCTTACCTTCAATGTCTTATGTTCTGCAGTAGAGCATAAACTTTAAGTGTAGGAATCAGATCTTTGCATTTGACCTAGGATCTGGTATACTATATTACATACTATATGGCATACTGTATTGTCCAAAGTCGATACTACCAGAATTAGAAGGAGCTTTCATCAAGATCACTATCACTTCAAACAGCAACTCTTGGTTGGATGGGTAGGCAGGAGTGTATGAGTTGTTCGGGGAGGACTAGACTTTCTGGTGTAAAGGTTTGCCAAGCCCCTTCAGGGTTGTTCATCCATTTTGTGTGTCTGTCTTCATGCAACTTTTGCCTGTGGCTCCAAGAAGGTACAGAATTTGCAGTGGCCATACCCCAGTAAACCATATGGGCAGAGGCCTAAACCTTCCCCAGCAGAATGGGCAAATGAGAACAATTTGTTCTGACAGCCAGGAAAGTGGCTGGTGTAGGCACTGTGGAGTGCTTAGAGTTGGAGAGACATCAAAAATGACAAGGTCAACCTGTGCATCCTGGGCCATAACCAGTTATCATGACTTTTGTCTTTAATTTTGATATGTCTAGAAGAGAGAGTGAGGCTGACAGTGACTTCATACAACTCTACATCTCTTAAATCCAATTCAGAGCAATTACCAATGAAGTCATTGGTCCTCTTCCAGAACAATCACACAAAGTGAAGGCAGGCAAGATGTTTCCAATGAGAAAGAGGAGCACCAATATGAGAAAAAGCTGGCTATGGATAATTAATAATTCAATTAATTTTGTCACTGAAGTCTTACTGTAATGTCAAATCATGGAACAGAGATGACCTCAGGTTCTTGAAGGCTGTCCTAGTGGAACACATATTTTAGTAGATCTTACCAAAAATATAACCAGAAGAATCTAAGTTTCATGAGTACAGAGATTGGAGATTCTCTCTCTCTCTCTCTCTCTCTCTCTCTCTCTCTCTCTCTCTCTCTCTCTCTCCACATATATATACATATACATAGTTATGCATACATGTGTATATATGTACACAAACACATATACAATACATGTACACATGTACTATATATGTGTGCATATGTATGTTATGCAAACATATGTGTACATACAAATTGGGGTGACCTGGAGCCAGCTCATATAGTCTTATACGAGCTGATCGCTAATTTTCAATGTGTGCCTTGGCAGCTTAGGAACCAATATATGTTATTAATCAGGACTCAATAATTCGTTTTACTGATTGCCTGCACTTAAGAAAGTGATAGAGAAATTGTAAATAATGGAGATAAAAATAAAAATATCATAGAATTGGTTGTTAAACATATACCTACACATATGCACACGTATATGGACACATGTCCAAGTATACATCAATATATACATACATGTATACATATATACACACACATAGATATATGTCTTTTCTTTTAGTATCCTGTGCTTAGCACAGTATCTTGCACATAGTAGGTCATTAAATAATACTTGTTGAATGAAGTATCCTCTAGGCATTCACTAAATGCACCCCTTTGGACAAGTCAAGCATTGTTTCTGAGCCTCTTCTAGCCCTATAATGGGAACAATAATACATGCACTACCTATCTTAGAGATCTTTTATAAGGAAAAGGATTTATAAACTTTTAAATAATATGAGAATATGAATTATTGTTTGCTGCTTAAGAAGTCTCAGGTACATCTCCTGCGATGTGTCTTCCAATTGAGTACCAGGCCCAATTTGGTCTATTCTGGGCACATGATAACATCCAGTGCAGCCTTAAGGACTCAGAAGAACTAATTGAACACAGGGTGGTAGATGGACAGACAGAGGGGAACATAGGGCTTTTCAGGTATAGCCTGGCTCCAAGCTGCTGATATAACAGTACATAACTTTGCACTAGGTATCAGAAAGAGCTCAGGTAAAATCCTATCTCAGACACTAGTTAAAAAGTAATATGAAAAAGCTCTGAAGCAGTGTAGAAAACTTAGCAAATGAATGGGGACTTCATTTGCACAGGTTATACATCTAGAGCTAAAAGGGACTCCCGAGGCTCTCCAGGCCACTCTCCTTATTTGACAGTTGGGGAAACATAGACTTTGGATATTAAAGTGACTTACCCAAAACTAGTGGTAGTAATCATCAGAGATAAGATTTGAATTTAGGTCCTGTGACTCAAAAGCCAATGATTTTTCTGTTGTACCATGTTCATGGTCACTTTCTAATATTTATTACTGACTTTTTAAACATGATATTATATTTTCATTAATGCCACAGGAAGTTTGGAGGGCAGGGAAGCCTGTCAGGGAAAAGCAAATGGTGATATGTTTCACTTTCCATTAATCTATTAAAAAGTAACTTGTCTTTTGCCTCATACCAGGATGCAGATTCCAGCAATATCCATGTGTATACACCTATATTCAAAGCATTAAATGTTATTGAAGTTAACAAATAGTATTTATAATATGGTTATAAATAGTAGTGAATTAGTGAATTTGCTGGTTTTTTTTTTCCCTCCTGAGGCCATTAGCTGCTTTTTTAACATTGTGTATAGGGAGATGAGGAAGCTAGGTGGCACAGTGGATAGAGTGCCAGGCCTGAAGTCAGGAAGCCTCATCTTCATGAGTTCAAATCTGGCCTCAGACACTTCCTAAATCTGTGATCAGGGGAAAGTCACTTCACCCTGTTTGCCTCGGTTCCTTGTCTGTAACAAAAAATGATCTGGAGAAAGAAATGACAAACTTCTCTACTGTCCTTGGTATGAGGTCATGAAGAGTCAGATGCAACTGAAACAACCGAATAACAACAATAGGCAGATGTGTGCACATAAAAAAGGGGTTAGAGAAATAGAGAAGTCCAAGCAGTTGCTATGTTTAGATTTATAGATATAATACTGTGCTCATTTGGAAGAGCAAGTTTCATTTACCAACTGAAATCACATTTTATTCAAGACTCCAGTTATAGATGTCTCATGCCCAGGTTTTCTGGTCTGTATTGCTTCCCAAAGTCTTCAGTTTGTAAACTCGTTAAGTAAAGATACAAATTACAGCATAAAGAGGGCTGTCTAATTTCCTCCGTTTTTGTTTCCTTCTCATAGATTGCAAACCCTTTCAGAATATTATAGGCTTGCTCATACAAACATTTTGTTTATCTTTTTATCTCTGGCACATTACTGACAGTACCTGTGTTTATAGTTGGCATGATGCTGGAAAGGCTGAATTAAAAGCTAAACAAAAGAAAAAAAGGAGAAAGAAAGAGGGTGTGGTATAGTGGAGACAGGACTAGCCTAGTGAGACCCAGACTCAAATCCTGTTTCTGGCACATAGTAGTGATGAAGGTGTCTCTTTACATCTATAAATTGTAGATGATTGAGATGAGCATAGTGGATATAGAAATATGTATATGTACAGGGTCAGTTTGGAAACTGGTTTTTCCTCTCATATGTTAGGTTAGTTTTTCCAGTTGTTTAAGTGTTTGTATGATTATTTGAATTGTGGTTAAAAATAGCTTCACCTGTGATTTCATTGGTAGAGGAGACTACAGTGAGGAACCTTTATATTTCCTTGATTATTTATTGGTAGTGGGAGTATCTATATCTATTCCATAGGAGAAATCCCATGGTGGTCAGAAGAAGTGATAAAAGGATACTGTCAAGGTCTCTCCGAAGAACTTTGGAATTGATTGCAGGACATAGGAGATGGTGGCAAAGAACAACCCAGCATGGCATGCTCCCATCAAAAAAGGTGCTGTGCTGTATGAACAAAGCAGAATAGCTCAAAGGAAATGTAAAATGTGCAAATTTGGAGACATCTCTATCCCAAATGTTCATATGGACAACTTGTGGGAGAGCTTTCCAAGCTCATATTGGTCTGATCACCCATAGTTGGACACACTGTACCTTTTGTTTATTTGTTTATTAACTATTTCTCAATTATATTTTAATCTGGTTTACACACACACACACACACACACACACACACACACACACACACTCACAGAGTTTTGTGACCCAAAGTATGACTTCTCTGGCCATAATTCAGCTTCAGATCAAGAGCAGGAAGATCCAGGGTTGGACTAGGGGACAAGGCTAGAATGCAGTGATGCCTGCAGGGTCAAGGATGGCTGGAGACACCAAGGCCACTTTTCTAGCTTGCCCACAGGTCCCCCTCATCTCGTTATTTAATCCTGCCCCTCCAGGTGTGTGAGGTTTGGCATGGACAGGTCTTTATGAAACTTGCGTCTGCATCCCAACCCCCAGCTGAGCCACAGCTGCTGCCTCCTCCTAGACCCTCTCCAGCAATGCCAACACACGTACCTGTTTACCTGGAGTCCAATAAGAAGGCCTGCCCCAGTATGCTGAGGAGTTGGGACCTAGGTCATATGTGACTGGCTTACAGATGGAACCATCTTGAACACAAAGAGATGCAAACCATGAATGACCTGGGAAGAGGCAGTGAGCAAGCATCTTTTAGAGACTCTGCCCATCAGTAAGAACGGCTCTCCCTCTTCCCCAGCAGGAACTCACTGTTGTAACTGCTGGGAAAAAGTCAAGGTTTTGTTTTAAAAGATGATTAAACTTCTTACTTCCAAAACAATAGTGATGTGAAATAGAAGTGAAATAGAAAATGTAGTTGATGAGAGAAAAGAGAGGGGGTGGAGATGGATAAGAAGCATAAGGTAAAGCTAGAGAACTTGGCAATTTCTTGTACAACAGAAAAAGCTTTGTCTCTCTAGAGTCAGAGAACCTAAATTCAAATCCTGTTTCTTATATTCACTATCCATGTGATTTTAGGCAAGTGTTTTAGCCTTCCTGGGCTCATTTTCCCTCATTTTTGAAATGAGAGGGTTGGACTAGATGGCCTACAAGGTTCCTCTCAGTTCTAGATTTAAGATCCTATGAACTCCTAGCAACTTTTGTGATTCTATAAATTCATTCATTCATTTGTTCAATTGGTCTTTACTGAATGCCCACCATGAGACACTTTATCAAGAAATGTGAAGGATCTAAGAAGAGGGCATGAATTTTATACTCAGAGAGCTTTATATCTAGTAAAGGTGATTAGATTAAAGATTTACTTACAGAGTAGTATGGGAATTCAGGGGAGAGCCTGACCAATTCCACCTACATGAGCTAGGGAAGGTAGTTACCAGAAACTAGGGCCATTTAAATTGAATCTTGCTGGATGGATAGAGATTCAATAGGTGGAGACAGAGAGAGGGCATTTCAGCCTTATGGGACATGAGAAAAGTTGAGAAAGTGTGGGTTTGTAGGGTGTTATATCTAAGAGACCCATTGGATGTAAGAAATATTAAGCTGGCATTTTGCTTAGTTTTAAAGGAAAAATTAGAAAGTACTTTTAGAAAAAAAAACTGGGGAAAATTTGGATCACAATTGTAGAGGGTCTTGAAATATAGGTTAAAGGATTTGTGTTTTATTCAGTAGTCAATGAAGAGCCATGAAGTATGTAACACACTTGTCCCAGAAGGGTGTGATGGTTCATTCACTGAAAGATAGCTCAATGATGCAGTGTAGATAGACAGAAAGATAGATAGACAGACAGACAGACAGATAGATAGATAGACAGATAGATGTGATTAATAATTATCTGAGAGATCTCTGAGACTCTAATGGTGTCTATGGAATACATAAGGAAAATATGCTTCAGAGATACTGACAGAGAGAAAAGCAGATTTTTGAGGAAAATGGTGTTCAAGGTAAGGAACAAAGTTTTGAATGGCTTTACTTTTATTTCATTTTAATTATTGTTTAATTTGTCTTTTTTTTACAAAAGTCAGACAATTTCCTATGTGCTTTTAAAAACGTGTTGCTTGCAATCCCTGTTTATTTTCTGTTGTACTTGGTTAGGTTCAGATTCTCTTCCAGAATTCATTTTCATACAAGTCAGTTCTCCTTTTCCACTTGGTCCACTGGGGACAAAATTCATAAAGTGCAAATACAAAGGTTTCATTATTATTGATAATGAGAAAAGATCACTATAGAATGCTATAGATATAATCCTTTTGGGCTCTTCTTATTTTCCTTCTGGTTTCATCTACAAATGCTGCCAGAAAAATCCCTGTTACTTCTCAGATAAAACTCTTGGCAAACTCATATTCTTGTACTTCCTTCCACTATTTTGTAAGGGTGCTCTGCTTGTAATCTGTTGTTCTCCATCATAGTATTTTGCAAATAAGCTCATATCCTAAATCACTGTTGCCCTGGGCTGCCGTGTGTGTCCCCTTGACAAAAAATCAAGTCTTAGAGTTACATGTCCCATAAAGTTCTATTTAATATATGTACATGCTTAAAGTCTTCTACTAATGTTTTCTATAGATTCTTCCTTACTATCATTATTGTTACTCATGTTATTTGGCATTTCAGGTATAGAGGACTATAGCTATTTTTACAGAACCCAAATGCTCCCAGATCCATATACAAATTCTTTCAACATCGGCTGTTCAGGAAGATCAAAAACATCAACTGAGGTTTAAAGGCCTGGTGGGGAGAGGATCCACACTGCTAAAATCATTGATTTCTTTAAGTAATGATGTATTTCTTTAAATTAGGTTAAGAATCATGACAGTCTAAATCATCAGTGTTTAATTTTGAGTATCAGAGGAGACAAAGTGTGCCTACACACATGCTTTGGCACATGCCTAGCCCAGCACCATCTGTACTAAGGTGATTAATTAATAAATGACTTTCCCTAGTGATGATAAGTACACAAACCAGTCTGACAATTGAAAATACAGCCATCAGTAAATGACTAGATTGGATTTGCACCAATCCATATCCATCTGGGTTCCCAAAATTATATGTCTGGCATGGCTGTTTCTCTGTGGCCAAAGCCCTTATTTTTTCAAAAGTAGGAATTGTGACAGAGTCCCAAAATACCAGTCTATCATATCAAATAGGTTGTTGAATAGGACTGAACTTCCTGCCAATACCCTGGATTAACATCAATGCAATTTCCTTCAATTTACACATAGCAACCTACCATCAGAATAGTGATAATGATGTCCAAGTGAGGAGTCTTTAATCGCTTTGCTCTTAGCATAAGGACCTTTTTTCCTGGAATGGAATACTGAGGTTTATTTAAAATTACAGCCAAATCAATGGCCCTCTACAGCAGTTAATAATGGCTCTTTGCAATCAAATCAGATTAAGTGGAGCTTTGAAATCCACTATTTGAAGTTTGTGCCAAGAATGTAATAAAACTTCATCATGTACAACACTGGTCCATGTTTTGCTGAGAATAATGATTCTTAAAATAAATCAGCAAAGAGAATCTGTCAGGTGCACCATTCTAAAATCAGCAATATGCCACTTGCACTCATTTTTCACTTATGACATAGTCCTTTGCTATGAGTCTAATAAAAGTCCCACTCACATTTACCTTTGACACTTGTTGGTAACCCTTTTCCCATTCATAGTCACTTATTTCCATACTTCACAAAATCTGTGGTTTCATAAGCACACACAGGGCCTTCAGGAATGCAGACTAGTTTTCATTTACCCTTTAGGATAGTTGTTTTGAAAAGAGTCAATATACCACCAGGTCCTTGGACCCTTACAAGGGATCCTTGAAGTCAAAACTATTTTCATAATCATAATGAGACATTATCAGCTTTTTTCCCATTTTATTCTCTCATAAGTGTACAGTGAAGTTTTCTATAGGCTCCATGAACCTGTAAATTAAAGATTTAATTGCAAACATGAAGAATAAGGTAATATGTCATGTGCAGAATTGCAATTTTTGCCTTACAAATGAATGAATCTATAGATGTGGCTAGAATGGCTGTTTTGCTTGTATTCATCGAGTATCAACATCAAATGACCATCAAATTAAATCTTTATTGTTCGTAAAAAGCAGAAGAGGTGTTGAAATATTGAGTTTTGAACATCTTTTTGAATCTCATAGTTTATCCCAGAACAACTGTGTTGACTTTTGCAATGATGCAATGCTGGTACCTTAGCACAGATCAAGGCAGTGACTTCAAACTGTACTATATAGCCCAGTCAATGCTATGAAGTGACCACATGTATTTGAATTCTTGGTGTTTGAGGTCATAATTATTTAAAATACAGTAATTGGTTCCAACCCAATAGAAAATGCAGTTCAAATTTTAATAATGTGACTGTTTCATGGTATTCATCATTTATGCTAATGCAGGCCTACCTGTATTAGCTAATGTATTTTTCATCTTCAACTTCATTTAAAAAAAAGCAAAAAATACTAGTTTCACTTAAGAATGTTTGCAATGAAGTAATAGAAATAATCTTATTTGAAGTTGACCTTTGAGAACACTTATTTTTGATATTTCATGTGAAGAAATGCAAAGTACAAAGTACTTATGCTATATACCAAAGAATGATGGTCATCTCCAGAAAAGCACTTTTGAGATTGAGTTACAAGCCACTTTTTTATCACATTTTTAATTGAAAGAATGACTGACAAAGTAAGATTATTCATACTTGGCTATTTTGCAGACTTTTCTCAAAAGTTAATGAAGTGAGTCCATCACTTCAAGGGATAAAATGATATGTTTTGCTAATGATAAAATTTAAATTTCCAATTAAAATTAGAATTTTGGAAAATACACACACTAAAAAAATGTGTATCAGCCACAATGAGTTAGATACCTTCCCAATGGTTAATGGATTTTCTGATGAGACCAGTGGTGATGTTAATGAATGTGAATTTTTAAATACTATATTATGAAGTGTGGTACCATTTGGAATATTTATATAACTACCTGAAGCAATATTTTCCAAATGATCAGTGCATAATAGTACCAAATCATGCATGGGTTAAAGCCCCATTCAAAGTGTAAAATAGACCAACATATTTTAGTGTAATAGAGTTCAAACAGTTCATTGATAAGGTTTCAGAGTCTACATTGTAACTAATCTTTAAGAAACTGAAAATTTTTAAGTTTTGATGAACTATTAAAGAAGAATATTCACAATTATCTGAAAATACATTAAAACACTTCTCTTTTCCAACTGCATTATCTCTTTGTCAGGATTATCTTCATATACTTCACCAAAACATTGTATCACAAAACATTGAAGGCAGAAGCAGATTTGAGAGTCTATCTGCATTCCTTAAGGCAGACATTAAAGAAATTCACAAAAATATAAAATGATATTACTCTTTTTTTGGGTTGGGAAAATATGCATTTTCATAAACAACACATCATTTATATTAAGATATAATTGGTTTGCTATTATCATTCCAAATTAATCAATAGATGAATATTATAAAATATTAATTTTATTTTTTGACATGGTAAATTTTTAACAGATATAACACATATATTTATTTGGGTCCCTCAAATAATTTTTAAAAGTATAAAGATGTCTTGACTGCTGCTGTAAGATGTGACTTCATGAGGTGCCAAGCTCACCTTCAAACAAATTTTCATCTGCCAGTTACCATTCTGATGACAAGTTTTTCCTCCTAGTTAGTTCGGCCTCTTTCTCCAAGGGCAGACGCACAGTCTGTCTCTGGCTTCTGTTCTAGGAACCACATGTGATGGCAATTAGGAAAATAACTAGGAGGCTAGGTAGGCTAATGGTAGGGTTAGGAAGAGGATGAAAGAGGTGCTCATAGGCATAATCAAACAGGGCCTGAATTAGGAGACAAGTGAGCACAAAGAAAATCATAAATCAGGATGAGAATCTAAGGTTCTCCAGAACTCGGCAATTCAAGGGGCTAAGGTGGAAGTGGGTTATAGAGCAAAGATTTAAGCCAGACATGTGAGAATCAGAACAATAGGAAATCTATCAGTTCAGTCAACAAGCATTTGCTATATCATTATTACATCCCAAATCCTGGAATTGAAAAAGGCAAAAATTAAAGAGCTCCTGCCCTAAAGATCTTATATTCTAAGGAAACAAAATGCACATCCATAAGTATGTATAATTGTATATGAAAATAAATATAATTTGGAGGGGAATGCAATAATAGAATCATGTAGAAGCTTCTGCTTGATCTGAACTTTAAAGGAAACTCAGGATTTGAAAAAAAGTAACGTGTAGGGAGTTTCATGGTGGTGACAATTTGCTTTATTTAAGTTCCCTGCCCTAAGAAGCAGCCTTTTATCATTGTAACATGTCTTTCTTGCTCCTATTTTGTGTTGATGTAGGCATTGGCTTCATCCACTCTACTCCATCTTGACTCCAATGTACCAATAATCTTGAGGGCTCACATACAATCACCTTGAAAATTCTAGTCACCTCCAGGCCATGATGAAGCATCAAAATAGAAAGTAAGCTAGTGATTGTTATTCATGAATTCATATTTGTCTACAGGGCATTTGTTATGTCTATTGCTGCTATGACTTAGTCCATTTCACTACTTTGGTTCTTTGTTTTTCAGATGATCTCTAAGGTCTCTTTCAGCTCTAAGTCTTATGATTCTAAAGTCCCCTGGAAAATAATCCCAGAGGATCAGTGACTTAAGATTCATATAGTTTCTCACTCTGCATCACAGATAAAAAAAATTAACTAAGCAATGAACAAATATTTATTTAGTTATTATGTGCTATGTACTTTCAATAAAAATACAATGAATGGAACATCTTTGTTCCAAAGGATCTTACATTGTGATGGAGACAAAAAGCACATCTATCTATTTATCTATCTATCTATCTATCTATCTATCTATCTATCTATCTATCTATCATAAAGACTACAAATGTCAATATATAGACAGATATAGAATAAATACAATTAAATTTATAGTTAGTAATCAAAAGTATCCAAACTCTCTTCTCTTCAAGTCACCTTCCATATATCTGCCAAAATAGTCAACTTAAAGCTTGTCTGACCATGTCACAGCAATGGTTGAGACCCTTCAGTGGCTTCCTATTGCCTCTAGGAAAAAATATAACTGCACAGATTGGAATCTGAAGTCTTTCACAATCTGGTTCCAGACTGTCTTTGAGGTTTATTGCAAATCACTTACCTTCACCAACTTTATATTCTAAGAAAATTGATCAACTTGCTCCTCGCCAAACTTCCTCCTGACTCTGACTCAGCACAGGCTTTCCTCTATACCCGAAATGCAATCCCTTCTCACCTTTATCCTTTAGATTCCTTATATACCTTCAAAGCTCAGTTCATATGCCATTCTACTGAAAGCCTTTTATGATTCTCCTAGTTATTAGTGATCTCTCCAGTCTGAAACCATAACACCTATACTTGCTTGTTTACATGTTGCTTCCTTCCCCCACATTTCAGTAGAATGTAAGATGCTCAAGAGAAGGGAATATTTTTCATGGTTTTGTGTCACCAGTTCCTGGCACATTGTAAGTGCAAAATAAATGTTATTGTTGGATACTCAGTAAAAGTGAAAATCCCATTGTGTCTGTAATAATGGCCATAAAATTCCTAGGAGAGGAATTCCTATACAGGGAGAGGGGCCCCAGTGAAGAATTTGTAAAAGGAAGATATTTTAAGATCTTGCCTTTGATTCCTTTTGAGATTTTTTAGCATATGTTCTATGTCTAGCTGGGCCATTTTACCCTTTCTGTAGTGAAAAATACTATTCCCACAGTGTCTTATTTCTTAGTCCCTCTAAACAGAGGAAAGAAGTTGGGGTGGGGGAAAGAAAGGTGGGGGGAAAGGAGGAGGAGGATGAAAAGATAAGGAGAGTTACAGTATCAGAGAAAGAAGCAGAAAGTCAGAGAGATAGGGAAAAAAGACAAATAAGGCAGAGAGAGAGACACACAGAAAGAGCTTTAAAAACCTTGTTTGCTTTT
Source organism: Trichosurus vulpecula (assembly GCF_011100635.1). NCBI lineage: Eukaryota > Metazoa > Chordata > Mammalia > Diprotodontia > Phalangeridae > Trichosurus > Trichosurus vulpecula. The sequence goes on along the minus strand of NC_050579.1, from coordinate 152,934,127 downwards.
ATATGATACACTTACCTGGTATAAGTAACTGGGAGGGATGGCATAGCAAAAAGAGTGTTGACTGGGAGTCAGGGCATCCAGTATCTAGTTCCAGCTCTTCCACTAACTGGGCTGTCACTTCAACTCTTTGGACTGCTGGGTCATTTGGAAAATGAGGCCACGGGAGTAAATGGTCACTACAATCCTTTGTAGCTTCAACATCCTAGATTTGAAAGTAGTATGTACTCTTATCTATATATCTCCTGTTCTCTATCCTCCCTCTCATCTTTGCCCCCATCCCTACAGTGCTCTGTTCTTATCTTCCTTTTTTCAGACTCACTTTGGCTGCCTTTGCTTTCCTTCGGATGGAAGGAATGATGTAAAATTTCTGGATTTGGTATTAGAGGAACTGGGTTTGAATCTCTAGTTTGCTACATATTACCTATGCAACCCTTAAGGAAGTTTCATCTTCTCTGGGCCCAATTTTTCTCATCTGTAAGAAGGGAAATTGGGCATAATAATCTATAAAGTCACTTCCAGCTATAAATCTTATAGAGCTTAAAGAAAAACTACATTATCCTATTGGAACATCAGCCGTGATGCATAAGGCTTTTGGTTATAAACAAACTACAAGTGGATTATAAACCTATATAGGTATAATTGTCCTGAGAGATCATCCAACCTTCCTTTTCTCAGTCCACAGTCTGAGAGAGCATGAGAGAGCTTAAGTGACTTATCTAATGTCACCTGAGTAATAAGTAGCAGAGTCTACAAGTATTTATTAACCACTTGTGAGGCAGTGTGCTAAATACTTGGGGGTATTGAGAAAGACAAAAACAAAAAACAATCCAACACATTCCAGCTCTGAAAGAGATTACCCTCCAATGTGGGGAGACAACATGCACATATGTATGTGCAAACAACATAAATTCAGGATTAATCAGAGAGAAGGTTCTAGAGCTATGATTTGAAGGCAGATATCCTTGAGTCTGAATTTGGGGACTATATTGCCTTCTAGTGATAAGAAGCCTTGTTGTTCAGTCATTTCAGCTCTGTCCAGCTCTTTCTGATACCATGTGCAGTTTTCTTGGCAAAGATACTAGAATGGTATGCCATTTCCTTCTCCAGCTCATTTTACAGATGAGGAAACTGAGGCAAACGGTGTGAAATGATTTGCCCAATATCGTACAGCTAGTAAGTATCTGGTCTGAGGCCAGATTTGAACTCAGAAAGATGAGTCTTCAGGGTAAGCACTCTAACCGATGTGCCATATAGCTGCCTGACATAAATATAATATAATATAAAATATAATATAATATGATATAATATATAATGTAATATAATGTAATGCATTGTAATGCAATGCAATGTAATACAATACAACACAATAAAACACAATGCAATATAATATAATACAATACAATACAACAAAATATAATGTAGTAATATAACATAATGATATGATATGATATAATACATAATATAATATAAACAATTGTGCATAATGCAATACAATGTGACATAACACAATACAATATGATACAATGCAATATGACATACAGAGGCTACTATAAATTGATTAAGCACAATTTCCCCAATGGGTTGGTACATTTAATAAAAGCTGGTATTTATACTTTGACACTTAGATTGGAAAGTGAGTCTATGTGACTCTTATTGCACTGATTCTTGAGAATAGTGGACCAATCCACTTTTTTCCAGATTGTGTACAACCTGATTATTCAGCGACACTGCACTACACATTTGAGAATGCATTGGGAGCATCTCAAAAGAGAAATAGTAGCATTAGGGCCTGACCATTCATCCAGGAAGTAATATCATGGCACTGTGAATAAATATCTGAGTTTATGTTTTGAGTCATACTAGCTGTGTGAACTATGACTTTAGACAAGTCACTTTTAATCTCGATGCCCCAGACAGTTCTCTAAGATAATTAAGTTGAAAAATAGTTGCTGTATTTTTTATAAAGATTTTTTATTTTTAGTTTACAACACTCAGTTCTGCATGATTTTGAGTTCCAGATTTTCTTCCCCCCTTTCCCCTACCTTCCTCCCCAAGACAGCATGGAATCCAATATATCTTCTACATATAGCTTCACATTGAACTTATTTACACAATAGTCAAGTTGTAAAGAAGAATTATTACCAGTGGAATGAATCATGAGAAAAAAGAAACAAAACCAAAAAACAAAAGAGAGGAAAAAAAAAAACAAAAGGAAAAAAAAAGGAGAGCAAACAGTTTGCCTAAATCTGCATTCAGTCTCCATAGTTCTTTCTCTGGATGTAGATAGCTCTCTCATTCATGAGTCCTTTGGAGTTCTCTTTGAACCTTGTATTGCTGAAAAGAGATAAGTTTATCAAGGTTAGTCATCAAAGAATCCATATATCCGTGGTTGTGTATAATGTTCTACTTCTGCTCCACTCACTCAGCATTATATCGAGTAGGTTTTTCCAGGTAATTATGAAGTCCATATCTTCCCCATTTCTTACGGCACAATAGTATTCAATTACATTCATATACCACAATTCATACTCCCCAATTGATGGGCATCCCTTTGATTTCCAATTCTTTGCTACTACAAAAAGAGCCACTACAAATATTTTGGTACATATGGGTCCTATTCCCATTCGTGGGATCTCTTTAGGATACAACCCTAGAAGTGGTATTGCTGGGTTAAAGGGTATGAATATTTTTATAGCCTGTTGGGCATGATTCCAAATTGCTCTCCAGAATGGTTGAATCAGTTCACAACTCCACCAGCAGTGTAACAGTGTTTCCATTTTCTCACATCCTCTCCAGCATTTATCATTTTCCTGTTTTGCCATTTTAGCCAATCTGACAGGAGAGATGTGGTAACTAAGAGTTGTTTTGATTTGCATTTCTCTAATCAATAGTGATTTCGAGCATTTTTTCATATGCCTATAGATATTTTTAATTTCTTCCTCTGAAAATTACCTGTTCATATTCTTTGATGATTTCTCAATTGGGGAATGATTTGTATTCCTATAAATTTGGCCCAGTTTCCTGTATATTTCAGAGATAAGGCCTTCATCAGAGACACTAGTTATAAAGATTTTCTCCCAATATTCTGCTTCCCTCTTAATCTTTGTTGCATTGGGTTTGTTTATACAAAAACATTTCAATGTAACATAATCAAAATTATCCATTTTGCATTTTGTAATGCTCTCTATCTCTTGTTGGGTCATGAATTCTTTGTTTTTCCATAAATCTGATAAGTAAACTATTCCTTGACCTCCCAAATTGCTTGTCATATCAGCTTTTATTCCTAAATCATGAACCCAGTTTCATTTTATTTTGGTATAAGGTGTAAAATATTGGTCTAGGCCCAGTTTCTGCCCTACCATTTTCCAATTTTACCAGCAGTTTTTGTGAAATAGTGAATTCTTAGCCCAGAAGGTGGATTCTTTGGGTTTATCAAAGAGTAGATTGTTATAGTCATTGACTACTGTGTCTTACGTACCTAACCTATTCCACTGATCCACGACTCTGTTTCTTAGCCAGTACCAGATAGTTTTGATGACTGCTGCTTTATAGTACAGTTTAATATCTGGTATGGAGAGGCCACCTTCCCTAGCATTTCTTTTCATTAATTCCCTAGATTATCTAGACCTCTTGTTCTTCCAGATGAATTTTGTTATTATTTTATCCAGTTCTGTAAAATAATTTCTTGGTAGTTCGATTGGTAGAGCACTAAATAAATAGATTGATTTAGGTAAAATTGTCATTTTTATTATATTAGCTTGGCCTAACCATGAGCAACTGATATTTTTCCATTTATTTAGATCTGGCTTTATTTGAGTGAAGAGTGTTTCATAATTATGTTCATATAGGCCCTGGGTTTGTGTTGGAAGATAGACTCCCAAATATTTTATAGTGTCTACAATAAATTTGAATGGAATTTCTCTTTCTGCCTCTTGCTGTTGGGCTTTGTTAGTAATGTATAGGAATGGCCAAGATGGTGGCTGGAAAGCAGGGACTACCATGAGGTCCCCGCCAGGTCCCTTCAAAAACCTATAAAAAATGGCTCTGAACCAATTTTAGAACTGCAGAACCCACCAAATAGCAGAGGGAAGCAGGACTCCAGCCCAGGACAGCCTGCTTGGTTGCTGCCTGAAGTCTTTCCTGCATGGAGCTGGGAGCAGAGCAGTGCCCAGTGTGGGCTGCTCGGACCAACCAGACCAGGAGCTGGGAGGAGCAAACCCTAGCACGCTGAATCAGTGAGTTGTGGCAGTTACCAGACTTTTCAACCCACAAACACCAAAGACAACAGAGAAGGTTAGTGGGAGAAGCTGAGGGGAGTGGAAGGAGTTTGCAGTTCTGCCACCGCCCCGGGGGCAGCGGACATGGGGCAACTACAGAACTACAGCTGCAGTTGCTTCCTGCCCCAGGCCAACCTGGTGGGAGGAATTAAGTGGCGGATCAGAGCAGGAGTGCAGAGCCTGCTGAAGATCTAAGCCCAGTCCGGGTTGGGGGTTCTTGGGGAAGGAGCAGTGCTGGTGTGGCAGAGCTGGCTGTAATAGCTCTGAAATCAAAAGCGCATACCCCTAAGCTTGGAACATAGTACTCTTCACTCTACAAGCAGTCATACCATGACAAAAAGCTCAAGGGTCAAGTAAGTTGGCTGGGAACATGCCCAGGCAGCGAAAATGCACCCAGATTCAGTCTCAGACTTTGGAATCTTTCTTTGGTGACAAAGAAGACCAAAACATACAGCCAGAAGAAGTCAACAAAGTCAAAGAGCCTACAAAAAAAGCCTCCAAGTAAAACATGAACTGGTCTCAGGCCATGGAAGAGCTCAAAAAGGAGTTGGAAAAGCAAGTTAGAGAAGTAGAAGAAAAATTGGTAAGAGAAATGAGATGGACACGAGAAAACCATGAAAAACAAGTCAATAACTTGCTAAAGGAGACCCAAAAAAATACCAAAAAATATACTGGAGAGAACAACACCTTAAAAAATAGACTAATTCAAATGGCAAAAGAGCTCCAAAAAGCCAATGAGAAGAAGAAGGCCTTGAAAGGCAGAATTAGCCAAATGGAAAAGGAGGTCCAAAAGACTGCTGAAGAAAATACTACCTTAAAAATTACATTGGAGAAAGTGGAAGCCAGTGAATTTATGAGAAATCAAGATATTATAAAACAGAACCAAAGGAATGAAAAAGTGGAAGACAATGTGAGATATCTCATTGGAAAAACCACTGACCTGGAAAATAGATCCAGGAGAGATAATTTAAAAATGATTGGACTACCTGAAAGCCATGAACAAAAAAAGAGCCTAGATATCACCTTTCAAGAAATTATCAAGGACAACTGCCCTGATATTCTAGAGCCACAGGGAAAAATAGAAATTAAAAGAATCCATCAATCACTTCCTCAAACAGATCCCCAAAAGAAATCTCCTAGGAATATTGTTGCCAAATTCCAGAGCTCCCAGATCAAGGAGAAAATACTGAAAGCAGCCAGAAAGAAACAATTTGAGTATTGTGGAAACACAATCAGAATAAGCCAAGATCTAGCAGCTTCTACATTAAGAGATCGAAGGGCTTGGAATACAATATTCCAGAGGTCAACGGAGCTAGGATTAAAACCAAGAATCACCTCCCCAGCAAAACTGAGTATCATGCTCCACGGCAAAGTATGGATTTTCAATAAAATAGAGGACTTTCAAGCTTTCTCAGTGAAAAGACCAGAGCTGAATAGAAAATTTAACTTTCAAACACAAGAATCAAGAGAAGCATGTAAAGGTAATCAAGAAAAAGAACAAGAAAAAGAAATCGCAAGGGACTTACTAAAGTTGAACTGCTTTGTTTACATTCCTACATGGAAAGATGATGTGTATGATTCATGAGATCTCAGTATTAGGGTAGCTGAAGGGAATATGCATACATGTGTGTGTGTGTGTATACATGTATATGTGTGTATGTGTGTATATATGTACATATATACATATATATGTATGTATATATATATATATATATATATATAGAGAGAGAGAGAGAGAGAGAGAGAGAGAGAGAGAGAGAGAGAGAGGGCACAGGGTGAGTTGAAGATGAAGGGATGATATTTAAGAGAAATAAAATCAAATTAAGGGATGAGAGAGGTATATATTGAGAGAGGGAGAAAGGGCGAGATAGAATGGGGTAAATTATCTCGCATAAAAGTGGCAAGAAAGAGCACTTCTGTAGGAAGAGAAGAGAAGTCAGGTTAGGGGGAATGAGTGAATCTTGCTCTCATCAGATTTGACCTGAGGAGGGAATACTATACCACTCATTGTGTATCTTACCCCACAGGAAAGAAGGAAGAAGAAGATAAAAAATGGGGGGATGATAGAAGGGAGGGCAAATGGGGGAGGAGGTAATCATAACAAACACTTCGAAAAGGGACAGGGTAAAGGAACAAATTGGATAAAGGGGATAGGTTAGGAAGGAGCAAAATGTAGTTAGTCTTTCACAACATGAGTATTGTGGAAGGGTTATACATAATGTTACACAGTGGCCTATGTGGATTGCTTGACTTCTTAGGGAGGGTGGGTTGGAAGGTAAGAGGGGAGAGAATTTGGAACTCAAAGTTTAAAAACAGATGTTCAAAACAAAAAAAAAAACGTTTTTGCATGCAACTAGAAAACAAGATACAAGACATGGGGCGTAGAAATTTATCTTTCCCTACAAGAAAGGAAGGGTAAGGGGATGGGAGGGAGTGGGGTGACAGAAGGGAGGGCTGACTGGGGAAACAGGGTGCCCAGAATATACACCATCTTGGAGTGGGGGGGGAGGGTAGAAATGGGGAGAAATTTGTAATTCAAACTCTTGTGAAAATCAATGCTGAAAACTAAATATATAAATAAATTAAATTAAAAAAACATTAATAAAAGAACTATACAGTGATTAGTCTTCAGAACAGACTAAACATATAGGAGAAGTTTTTTTTTGTTTGTTTTTAAAGGAAGTTTATTTCTGACTATGAGAATCAGATAAAACTTTTTGGAGATTGTCACGTTTGAGTCAACCCAGGGAGAATGGTTTAGATTTAATGGACATAGATGAAGAATTCCAGGAATTTGTGTGAGATGTATATGAGGGATGGTGAGTGTTCTAAGTGTCTTCATAGTATCTTCATTATAAAAAATTATTCTCCATCTCAAGATGTTTCCAGAAGAGCCATTACATAGAAAATGGCATATGGCCATATAAAAAAAACTGAAATAGAAAACTGAATCCAGTCTTACATCTGATATTATTATATTTTACACAAAGATGGGAATTTTACAGTTCATTCCACATATTTATTCAGTATTAAACACTGGAATTCTGTGAATTTTATAAAAATGTAAATGTATTAAAATGGGAATGTAATAAACACAATGATCTTATAGAAGAGACTGAATAACAGGTGAATAATGGTAAATGTATCTTCTGAATGATAGTTACCACCTGAGGAATAATGTGTGTGTGTGTGTGTGTGTGTGTGTGTGTTTTGTGTATCTGTGCATTTTTAAATTGAACCTCTAATCATCCTAGTTCGCCTGCTAGCTTATTGTCTGACCTTAGTCAAGTTACTGACTTTCTGGGCCTCGGTTTCCTATTTAGAAAAAGGAGGAGAATAGCTCTGTAAGTCTTTAAGTTTATATTTGTAGCAAAATCCTCAATTGCTGTGGTGTATTTTATTAATCTTTTAAACATATTTGCGTTACTTTTTAGTATATCATCAGCAATTTTCAGAATTTCTATTTTGTGTTTATTCATTTTGTGTGTCTTCTTAAGTTTTTTTTTAAGTTTAAGTACAAGTGATCAATCTCTCATTTGTTTCTTTTTTCGATGAAAGCACTTTGATGTATTTTCTTTTCATGACTCGTTTGGCTGAATTCCACAAGTTTTGATATGTGCCTCATGTCATAAGTTTTTTGACAAAATCATTTGATCTATAATTTGTTCCTTGACTCAAATGCTGCTTGAGATGTATTACTTGGTATCCCTTAAATTCAGATTCCTTTCTTCAAATTCTCCCTTTTTAACTACAATTTCTAAATGCATTGTTATCAGTAATGGTGTGTTCAATATCTCTGCTTTTATGTATTTTAAGCATTAGATTTTTATGAGTTTTATGCCCTGTGCATAGGCCAAGCTTTGTAAGGGAAAGCAATAAAATCATGCAAAACTGAGCATTATTTATCCTTTTTACAATTACCATACAATAGTGACCAGAGATCTTTGTTAGCTACTTTTCTAAATTCTATTCGCATTTTAAATTCTTCTATTTATTTACTGTTAGATTTGTCAAGTCTGAAAGTAGCACATTAAAATCTCCAACATTATCATGTTGCTCTCTGTTTTTCCCTATAGTTCAGTTAACCTTTCCTTAAATTATGAGACATTTATATTAGCACACATCGGTTTAGAATTGATATTCATTTTCTACCATGCCTTTAAGCATAAATGTGCTAGTCTTTATCTCTTTTAACCATAGCTATTTTTGCTATTCTGTAGTCTGAAAATATGATTGGGTACCCCATATTTTGTATTTATGTATGTGCGCTAGCTTCCTATTTTAGATTTGTGAAAGGGTTTGTTTCAAATACATTTTTGTAAACAATATACTGTGATATTCTGATTTTTTATGCATTCAATTACCTCTTCCCTTTTATGGGTATATCTGTCTCATTCAAATTCATGGTCTAATTGTTGGCACATATTTTTCCCTTCATTATATGCAATTATAATATTTCTTCTCTTTTTTCCATATCTACTTATTACAAAGAAAAAGAAGATGGAGAAATAAAGGAATGGTAGCAACACTAGTAATCTACAGTATTTTGAGGGGGAAGCAGGGCAATTGGGGTTAAGTGACTTGCCCAAGGTCACACAGCTAGTAAGGTTGTCAAATTGTCTGAGGCCAGATTTGAGTTCAGGTTCTCCTGACTCCAAGGCCAGCGCTCCACTCACTGTGCCACCCTCGCTGCCCCAGTAATCTATAGTTATGATGATCTCATTGTACTCCTTTCTCTTGTCTATTCACCCTCTCTAGAACCAGATCACTGAATTGTATTGTCTTTTTCTAATATCCTTCTGAAATCAGCACTCTAGACTTGAAGTTTGTTTTACTTGTTACTGTTTTAAGTCCACTATTTCTCTTACATCCCCACTTTTCCTCTGCTGCCACTCATTTTCCTATTGAATTTAAAGTATTCTATACTAGCTCTTTGAGTGTGTGTTCAACCTTCTTTCATCTGATTCAGGTATGACTGAAGTTCATGAAATGTTCATTCCTTTCTCTTCTACCCCCATGTTATGTATTCTTCTAAGAAATCTAATTACAAAGATATTAAGCTAACATTTTTCATGTACTCTTTCATCTATTCTTTTTTTTTTTTGGCAAACCCCTCTACATTCCCACTCCATCACATCTTCTTCAGCAGAATCTTCTCTCCAGCATCTCTACTTCCTCATTAGGAACTAGATTGCCCAATGGGATAGAGTGCTAGGCCTTAAGTCAGAAAGTCCTGAGTTCAAATGTAGCATTACACTTAATAACTGTGTGACTTTGGGCAAGTCACTTACCCTCTTCTTCCTTTAGTTTCCTCAGTCTAAATGAGGATAACAATAGCACATATTTTGCAGAGTTGTCATGAGGATCAAATGAGATATTTGTAAAGTACTTAGCATGAGGCCTGACATTGTGCTTAGCAAATGCGCTATGTAAATGGCAGCTATTATTATTATTATTATTATTGCTATCATCATCATCATCATTTAATCTTAAATCACTGCCTTTCTACTAGTCTACTTTTCTACTGCCTAAAAACATTCCAGTATCACCCTTGTCTTCAAAAAACTTCACTTGATGCCAATGTCTCCCCCATTCTCAAAAAAGTTTAATTCTCCACTAATTATTACCATATATTTCTCCTCTGTTTTTGTGGTTAAACTCCTTGAGAATGTTATCTCCAATGGATGCCACCATTTGCTTTCTTTCTCATTCTCTTAACTCTTTGCAGTCTGGCTTCTAACCTCGTCATTCAACCAAATCTGCTCTCTCCAAAGTTAATAATAGTATCTTAACTACCAAATCTCATGGTCTTTTTTCAAACCTGCTACCCTTTGATCTCTCTACAGCCTTTTGATATAATCAATGACCTCTTCTTTTGGATACTCTCTTCTCTCTATGTTTTCGTGGCACTGCTTTCTTGTAGTCTTATCCTATTTTTCTGACTGCCTCCTCTCTTTCTTAGGGAGTAGAGAGTAGAAAATCATTATTAGACCTATTTCTGGCTTGACCTTTGCTTTTAAGTAATCTTGGTAAAATAGTTTAACTTTTCTACATGCCACATTTTGGGCTAGAATAGGTTTAATCTCAGACTTACATTTCCACAGTTATATGGAATTCTGCTATGAAAACTACCTCTGCCAATGCAAATCAACTCTTCACCATAAAGAGCAGCCTGGGGTACTGAGAAGTTGGGTGACTTACCCCTGCTTGCAGAATCGGTATGAATCAGAGGCAAGACTTCAACCTAAGTTCTCCTGAGTCCGAAGCAAGGCTTCTAGCTATAGCACTATGCAGCTTCTTAGTAACTATCAGCACATAGCTTTGAAGGTATGATGCAAATTTAAATTTTCCCATGGACAAACACAACTAAAAAAGAAGTTGGCAATCAGGTATTTCTTTATCTGTGACTTTATTTCAAGACATTCATCAAGGACAGGGGTCCAAGTGTCTACTCACAATACACGCAGTAGTGCCTTAGTCACAGAGGTTCCATATACTCTGTCTAGATTGTTAGAACTTATTTGTTCCACTGAGCAAGCACTAGATTTTGGAAATTATGTTGGGATAAACATCTCTGAGGCAAAAATGGTTGGCTTGTACCATCAAAAAATAAATGACAAAGTCACTTTTCAGTCTAGAAGAAAAGAAGATTGCAGTGCAAACATTCAGTTTTGCCAAGAGCATGGCACCATACATCCTTTCTCCTTTCTTCCCTTTCTCTGATGTATTCTTGACATTGGAGTGTAAAGTGAAGATCCATAAAGAGAGCATACAATGAGCCTGGGATCTGTCTGTAGGCTGCATGTTTGAAATAAGGCATGTGGAGTTGTAGGCAGAAAACAGAAGTGCTAATTAATATCATCTTGACTGTAAATGACATCCTTATATAGATAAGAGAGTCAGCACATGGCCTGACTCCTTTCTGTTCCTCCTAGACACAGACCATTACTTCCTGTCCCATTCCCTGAGCAGCTCAGCTTGCTCCTGGGAGGGTGCCATTCCTCAACCTGTTTCATAACAAACTCGCTCACCCAGAGCCAAATCAGTGCCTGACAGAGGAAATGGCAAAAGAACATTTCTCAGCACATGAGGCAGCAAGAGCAATATGAAAGGCCCCATTTAGGCCTGTTTCTTGAAGGAGAAGCTAACCATTTCTTTTAAAGGATCTTGGTTAAGGTGATTGGGTTCCATGCCTTAATGCTACAAAGGTAAGAGTGTATGCAGTATATGTAGCCTAAAAAAATCTATTTTTTCCACTATCAAATGAACTGTTAGCAATATATTATTTGTCTTATCAGTGGTTCCCATAGGCAAAATTTCCATTCAACTGTTTATTCAATAGTGTGAAGAAAAGGAATCATGATTGCTTTAAGTGTGTGTATAAACAGGTGTGTGTATGTGTGTGTACAACAACATGTTTATTATATATGTGTATATGTGTATACATACATATATACATACAACTATATGAATGACTCAATTAATGAATAAAAATTTATTAAGCACATAATACATAACAATTATATTGTTGGGCTATATAGGGTGTTCAGGGAGGACTAGCTTCTCATCCACCTATGGTATCCACCTGCCACCTATCACCTGTGGTTCCAAGAAGCTGTAGCATGTGCAGCAGCCTTATCCCAATAAAATTGTCCTGGCAGATGGGCTAAACCAGGTTTAGGATAACTGACAGGCTTCAAACCCACTGGTGAGTTATTAGCATATCTACCCTGAACATGTGAAAACTACCCCCAGTGGAATGGGAGGATGAGAATAATTTGTTCCAATGGCCATAAAGGCAACTGAAGAAGGCACTGTGGAGCAATTAGAGCTTGGTCCAACATTCAAGGTACCAAGATCATTCACCACATCCTGGACCAACACTAGTTCTTTTGATTTAAATGACTCTGGAACAGTGAGTTTGACAACTTTGTGCAACTGCATCATTCAAGTCTAATTCACACTAAAGATCACCCCATGATATCACAAGTTCTTTTCAAAAACAAAAAAATGAACAGCAACTATTTGACAGACACTCTGCTAAGTACTAGGATTATAAAAGAGGCAAAGGCAGTCTCTTCCCTCAAGGACCTTGAAGGACCTCACAATCTAATAGAGTAGACAACATACACACCATACAAAGACACACACATACACACCACAGCTTTATCTAAAGATGAGATCTTATTTGGGACTTAAAGGAAGCCAGGGAAATCAGTAGGTGGAGATGAGGAGGGAGAGCATTCTAGGCATGGGGGATAGCTGGAGAATATTTCTTGAGCCAAGAGATGCAGAGTCTTGTTCATGAACCAGCAAGGAGGCCAGTGTCATCAGAATGAAGAGTCCATCTGCAGAGTAAGATATGAGAAGACCAGAAAGGTAGGAGGAGGCTAGGCCAAAAAAAGACCAAACAAACCCAAAACTCAAATGAGAGAAGCATAAGGTCCTAATTCTACAATATGAACTTATACATTTGTTCTGTTGGGGTGTCAGAAACTATGATTCCAAAGATAAGGAGTTTACTAATGCAAATCAGAAACTTCTAACTTATAACCTTAGATATTAATCTGAGGCAATAAAAAGTTATAACACGTTGCTGGATCCCTTACATGGCCTATATACATACATACATATATATGTATGTGTGTATGCATATGTGTATGTGTATATGCATATGTCTATGTCTATGAATATATTGTTCAGTCCTTTTTCAGTCATGTTGGAGCCCATTTGGGGTTTTCTTAGCAAAAATACTAGAGAAATTTGCCATTTCCTTCTCCATCTCATTTTACAGAGCAGGAAACTGAGGCAAACAGGGTTAGGTGATTTGCCTAGGGTCGCCTAGTTAGTAAATATTTGAGGTCAAATTTGAACTCAGTGAAATTCATTTTCCTGACTCTAGGTCCAGAACTTTATGCACTGTGGCATCTAGCTGTATATATGCTCTATGTCCAGCACTCTATCCACTGTGCCACCTAGATGTATGTGTGTGTGTGTGTGTGTGTGTGTGTGTGTGTGTGTATAATATGTATGTGTGTATATGCATATAGACAATACATATTACTTTTTAGGTCTATTAATCTATCTAAACACACATATAGGCGTGTAAATGCATATACCTACACACTCATATGTACATATATGCATATATACATACATTGAAAGGAACTAGTGTTATAATAGAGAACTATCCTTTTCACTTCTCACTGATCTGGGATACTTTTTTAAAAAAAAATATTTATTTTTAGTTTTCAACATTCATTTCCACAAGATTTTGAGTTCCATATTTTCTTCCCATCTCTCCCCTCCCCCAACCCCAAGATCATATGCATTGTGATTACCTCTTCTCCCAGTCTGCCGCTTCTATCATCCCCCCTTATCCCCTTCCCCCTTAATTTCTTGTAGGGCAAGATAGATTTCTATATCCCATTGAGATTTAGGAAACTTTCAAAAATGTAAGTTGCAGAGAAGATGCTGGCATGCATTGTTAGAGAAAGTTTCTTCAACTAAGAATTCCCAAATGACATTATGGATTCAGTACTTATTATCATTTCTGTTCTTATTCCTATCCTATATACATATACCTACATGTATCTGTATACCTATATGCATAAATACACATATATACCTACACACATGTATATATCTGAAGCCTTGAATTAAAATGAATTTGTGTTTATTTAATTTTATTTTTTGTTAAATTTAGATAATGTGTATGATGCACATCCAACAGATTCCTTATCTGTTTCACTTCCCTTCAATAAATAGAAGGCAATTTATTTTTCTAGTATACCCTGTAATTACCCCCTGCCTATGTATACTGCTTAATGTATAGGGCAGATATTTCTAATTTAAAGGGGAGAAAATAGTCCTGGAGATTAACAGGGAATCTTATAATACCTGCGCAATATTCCCACAGGTCAGGGAAGAACATGGTGGTGTGTGTGTGTGTGTGTGTGTGTGTGTGTGTGTCTGTCTGTCTGTCTGTCTGTCTGTGTCAGTGGTTCCTAGGGAGGAGGTTGACTAGAACCAAGAAGAGGTCTCATCCAGGGGATAATGGATGAGTATGTGCTGGTATCCACTGATTGTTGCCAACTGTAAGTGAATTGGCCTGTAGTCTGAGAGACACAAATTTGACAGACAATTTCAACATGCAGGGCCCCAGATATAAGGAGAAAGATAGATATATCTAGTCACAGGCAGTTGTCGAGGCTAAGTACCCATTTACTAAATTATTTAGCCTGTATAAAGGAATGTAATTTTAGGCTGAATAGCTCAGATCTAATAAACATTTTAGTAGCTCAGATGTATCCCAGCCTTAGTCTATGAGATAATGATTAACATTGCATTTGTATCTTTTTTCACAAACTTCTTTTCCCTTTGTCTAATTGTTCCCATATCATTCAGAAAGAATGTTCTATTCCAGGGATTTAACCTTTTACTTCACTGTGCATGGAGTTTAGGAGTAACTGGTATCAAGGGAACTGTACAACAATATAATAAGGATAACACAAAATAAGCATATAAACAATATCTTAGGGTGGGGGATTGAGCACAAGCACCCCGTCTTTCTCCCCCCAAATGTGTGGGACCCAAAATCCCTTGGGGTAAGGTGCAATAGTCTCTTTTTCTATAACTACTTCCTGCTGAGAGTGGATGTAGAGCTGTCCCTGTCCTGAGAGGTCCCATTCAAGGGGTCAGTTCTTTAGCTGGCATCTGGAACTTGGCCAATGCCAGGTTCAAGGGTGATGCATCACAGTCTTGGACAGGAGGTGACATTCAGCTTAAGCAGTTAGACATCTACAGGTAGGGGGTACTAAGCCTGCAGGAGAAAAATCTAGAAAACAAATTGAACAGCCAAAAAGAATAAGAAGACAATAACCAGAAGCAGGGTAAATATAGGTTCAGCCATGCTTCTGGAGTCCATGAACCCACTAAAGTATAAATTACTATCTTCCTTACTGCAAATTGGCATCTCTCCTCAGGTAAATTTAAACTCATACCTCTCAATATATCTAGTCTATTGATGTATTCAGGAATGGGTACAATTACCATGGCATATTCTTTCTTGGAATTGTCCAATTTTCATTGTTAGTTTAACTTGTGTGGCCAATATTTCAGCCCCTCCCAATCCTGTGATGGCAATACGAGTTCCATGTTTAAACTTATCAGGGTTTCCATATATAAGGGAGGCCTCTGCCCCAGTATCAATTAATGCCCTAGTTATAGCATTTGATGCATTTTTCCAATATATGGTTAAACTGATATGGGTTCTGTAATCCGATCTGTGTATTTTTTTAAACTGAGCTGGGGCTTGGGCAATTTTGTATTCTCCCTGAAGGTGTGACAAACTTAGATACAATGATTCAGGAGGATCTCTAGGGGCAGTTATTACTTCCCTATTCCATCTAACATTAAGTCCCCTTTCTTGGTATATCTTGTATAGTTCATTAGTTGGAATACCATCTATTTTTTGAAAATCTATCCCTGCTCTTGATAAATCAGTAAACAATTCCTTCTTTGTTAATCTATTCTGACTTTGAATCTGCTGGCTATTTGCTCTTCTCTCTTGAGGAAATTTATCTTTTCCTCTTTCTCCTAAGTCACTTAACTGTGAAATCTTATCCAGCACCTCTGAAAGAAGGTGCTTTATTCCCCCAATTAGTAGAGTCAGAATTAGGTGCTTATAAGCAGGAGGAGCCATCTTCACTATTATATTTCTTTGAGAAACTGTTAAGGGAGTACCATGATGTGGAGCTGCATCTCCAATCATAATTGCAGTCTTCATTACCTCTTCCTTTAACTTTCTCATACAGTCTCTAGGCAAATACCAGGGTCTATCTCCACTAGGCCACATAGAGTCAGGGGGATATTGTTTGTTGCATCCCCCTGCAGCTAAAGGTAACAGATTAGTTCCATCATTACCTTCTGGCATATGGTAATCCCTAAGAGCATGCTGAGCAAACGGATTCAGCTAATACTTATGAATTTAAAGCAATCTATGTTATCTTTGGATACTCCTCTGGCCCCTACATCACTGATTCTCACCATCCAAGATACTAAAGATTCTCCCATTTTGGGGGTGAATAGACTCAAAATATCTGTAACCTCCTGCTGAGTAAATTCCTGAATTACTTCCCTAAACACTAGCTGGCCACCCTGGTTCTCCTGCTTCCATCTTAGTACTGGATGAACATCTGCATTCCTAGAAGCCTCCTCATTTAACTTTGTTTCATTTTCCTCCCATATGTCATCCTGCCAGGTGTCTGGGCCCCAATCAAGCCCAGCCTGCCCAAGGGCTGCATGCACCTTCATTGTCTTAACTTTTTGCTTCTTTTTCTGAGCTAAATTCACATTGACTTTTTCTTCTACCACCTTAAACTTTCTAGCTTGCTCTTCTAAAGGAAAGTTAAAATGCTATAGCATAGAAAACTTCTCATGCAAATCAGATAACTCCTTTTTTATCTGAACCTTTTCCTCTCGCAATTTGTCCTCTGCTTTTATATATATACAATAACTTGTCAACAAGGCCCAATATCTTCTACACGCCCTCTGCATTTCTTTCCCGGGTTTACTGGTATTCCTTGCAAATGTCTTTCTAATCTTTGGGTTCTCCCTTCTGTAGCCTGGGTTCCCCAGTTTTCACAGAGTTCTGTGCTTTAGGCCTGTTCCTTACCAGGGAGGGAATAAGGTGAATCTCTCTCATCCTGGGATATCCATTTCCTTCCCTAGGAGCCTTCCTGCCTCCAAGGTAGAGGTTTTATACCTTGCAATCCTGTTTGCCATGCCAAATGTATCACCATAAGATACCTACAATGGCTGCTATGAATATGCAGATGTATTCCCAGGTTTGAATTGCAAAATATAACAGACTTTCTCCATGGAAGACAAAATCAAGAAATTTATTCAGGCACCAGAAAGCCAAATGCATCATAGTAACCAAGAAATCTATATACATTATCAATGCAGAGACCACCACTATCCCTAAGCCTTCCCTCTGTCAGGCCTTCCCACAAACAAACATCCTTAAGCAAAATCAATCCCTCTTTCACTCATCCTAGTGGCTCTGCTTTCTCTACCTCCTTCCAGCTCTGCCTCACTCCAACCTCTTGCTCTTCCTGTTTGGCAAACACCTCCCACCACAGGTGCATGTGACTCAGGCTTCCATGTGACTCAAGCAGGTCATATAGACCTATTAATGAATGGGAAAGATCTTCCCATTCCATTAACAATATACTATTCTACCTCAAAATGAAGTTTTGGGACCCTTCACCAATAGGAGAAGAGAGCTTCAGGATCAAAGGAATATTCCAGGGCAAGAAGGCCACAGAAATTGAGGATATTTACAGGATTAGAAGGCAACCAGTGAATAATGGTGAAATCCAGAAAGTCAGAAGCAGACTTAGGAGAAGAAAAATGGTTTTCTGTTGATTTTTTCCCTTGTATTAGTTTTTTTTTGGACTGATTCTCCTGTTTCTCCTTTCTCACATTGGCTGGAGGTACTGTTCCTACTCATGGCCCCAATCTCAATACTGATTATCTTCATGAAATCTTTAATGTACTCCATTTTTGAAACCTGGTTTGGTTTGTTCCCCCTTAGGCAGCAGCTGGTAACCCTCCACTTCTGAGTTAAGGTACTAGATGAAGAAGCACAGTCAGAGATGTTCCAAAGTTGTGTGGCCAGACTGAAACAAGAAGGTGGCTGTACTGAGTCTCCTCCTTAAATGGAGGCTTTGAAATTCATGGCTGTGCTCTCCAGTAAGAGGAACAGAGGGTAGTGACAAGGTAGGAGTACCAAGGCTGATTTGATCTGGACATAGGGCATGATGGAGAAGTCAGACAAGTGTTAAAGTAGTACAGGAAGGTGGCAAATGAGGAAATGGGGAAAAATCAGGTTCTACTGACATCTTTGTTGCCTTTTAAGGAAACTAATCTGTGGGCATAGGGCTGGGAAGAGGCCTGGTTGATATTTATTCTCTCATACCTTATAAAGATGATAAATGATAGATAAATTGATTGATAAAGAATTTATTAAGCACCAACTGTGTATCTCCAACACATGAATACACACACATATGTACATGCACCTATATGTGTGTATGTATATATATATATATATATATATATATATATATATATATATATATGTAGGGTGTACATTATTGCTATCTACATAGACATTTTCGATATAGGAATAAGTCCAGGTAGAAGGAATCAGTTGGTCAGTATAACTCCTCATAACTGACCCCTTCTTACCTTTCTCCTCCACTTTATTCCCCTCCATGCCATCTATTATCTAATAACACTAATCTTGGAATTTCTCCTCAGTGCCTTTGCACTCGTTATTCCCACATTCCTTGAGATGCTGTGCCTTATCACCTCCACCCAGAATTGTGCCTTCATAAATGTTTAACAACTGGCTCTTTGGAAACAAAAAGAAATAAAGCCTGTCTGATTGATATACTCAAGTTTAATGTGCATTATGAACATTTGCTCCATCACTTTCTTAATTTTTCTAAAATTTAAATTTCTTAAACTTTCTTGAGTCAATGAACAAAACAATAAAACTCATTTGTATTGTTTGCTAATTTCCAAAGTATATTTAACAACTAGCTCTCATTAGTCAATATGACCTCACTTTAGCACACCCCTGACTCTACCTCTTAGTTTCTCTGGTTGCTTCTAAGACTTAGCTTCAATTTCACTTTTTGCTTTTCTTGCTTCTCCCCCTCCCCCAAGCTGCTAATGCCTTCTCCTCTCATACTGCTTTCCATCTATTCTGTACATATTTTGTATTCACCTAGTTAGTCACATAATTTCTCCCCACTGACATTATAATCTCCTTGAGGGTAGGTACTGTTTTTTCCTTTCTTTATTTCAACTGTGCTTAGTACAGTGTCTTACATGTAGTAAGTTCTTAATATTTGTTGACTGACAAGAAACTAGTATTTACTTCTATTATATACCCCCAAAATGGTATAAGTGCTAGGGATATAATGATCAAAATTGAAACAGTTCCTGCCCTCAAGGTTATTTTATTATGTTGTGGAAAAAATCATCAACATATACACATTTAACTATACATAAAATACATATAATAAAAATACATTATAATTCCAGGAGGGCACTAATATCCAATGGAGATTTTTTTTAAAAAAAGCAAGAATGGGACCAGGCAGGAGGAATCAAACAGAAAAAAGGGAAATATTTAAATATGAAAAACCAATGGGTGGATGGAGATGGTATTTGAGTGGCGTTTAAAGGGAAGAGATTCTAAGAACTGGTACCTTAGCCTTACTTTATTCTTGTGCCTTTTTTTCCTCTCATTAATTTGTATAATTGACTCAAAGAATCTTGGGTTTGAGAAAATGAGGAAAATGGAATTCACAGAGTCCTTAGTAGTTTGTTGAAAGAGTGGATTCTAAATTGGTGCTACCAGAGTATAGTTTAGCAGTCAGACATTAATCAGGCAGCCATAAGGAATCCTAACTTTAAGTCAGATCTAAGCTTTTAATTGAGGCCTTGACCTTAGTGAGTAGGAAATTCAAATTAGAAATTGAAAAAGCTCCTGGGCAGCAGTTAACTAGGACTGGTTTGAGGCCCAAAGATCTTGAATCTAGGGGTAATGAATGTAGCTATGGTTTAAACAAATCACCCATGTGGGAGGAAAACCTACTAAAAGGTTTTCCCTCCTTCAAAGATCTGATTTTTGAGGGCTCTGCCATTTAAAAAGTGATCTATAAAAATCATATATTTATGGTGATTTGAATTGAAAGCGAAACCACAGAACCTATTCCTCCTATCATGGGGAAGAGGCAGCAACTTAGATGAAGACTCAGAAGGTGGACCATAATTATTCTAGTAGAGCATGTTAGGCAATGGTTTTGTGGCACAAGCAGGAAGTAAGGCCTAGAAGAGAATATATCTCATGTCCACATAGTTGACATTACATTTCTACCAAGAGAGACCATTAAGCAGTAGGCCTGGGTGGCACACAAGAGTGACATGACTGGAATATATCAGCAACTGGTAGCACCTAGAGGTAAGACTTGCACCAAGCCCCTACCCACCAACAAAAATTTTTGCCCTCGACTCACATATTCCATATGTATGCACCTTGGCCACACATTTTACCTACATATGTGTCCATCTGCTTCTGTTCCTTGGCCACAGATATTCCCTACATACTGTTCCTCCCTACATGTGTGCCCTGGTCACAAGTCATTGTTATGTTTTCCCTTCTATAAATGTGTTCTTGGCCACACATGTTTGCTATGTGTGGTCCTTTATATATACACTTTGGACACATGCATTATTGACGTGTGAAATGGCAATGTATATTCCCTATGCACATGCCACTCTTCAAGTGTTCCATGAGTGTACATGTGTTCTGCATATATGACCTCAATATATATGCCCGAGATGCCCATGTTCCCTACAGGTATGACTGAGCTAACATATTACAAAATAAGGCACTTTGTAAAGATTGAAGCACTATGTTCCCCATACATATCTACTCTTCCCATTGAAAGTTTTTGAAATTGTGAGAGAATGTGGGCAGATTTATGATGAAAATATTTTGTTGTTCATTTCTTAATATTTGTTTTTGGTTGTGAACCAATCATGTTCTCTGGCTGCTTAGGAAAAAATACCCAAATAATGTATGAATAGGTGTTATAAACTGTATTTCTGAATACACAGGGACTCAAAAGTTATATTGTCAAAAGGGTAACCTTTCTGAGAAGTCTATTATGTGAGTTGGGGAAGGTGTACTGATATGTATGTGTGTACACATCTCATTTTACTTACTAGATTCTTATCACTGTGTGGGCAGGGTGCATATTGTAGTTGTTCTTGACTCCCCCTCAACACCTTGTACAATCCTTTGTACACAGTGATCAATTGGCAAAAGTATTTCTTCTTGAGAATGAAAACAATCACAGATTCTCAGAGTGGAAGAGACCTCATACATCATCTTGTCTACTTGGTATACATAACAAGAATCCCTTGTACCACACATCCAATGATCAGTCATCTGGCCTTTCCTTGAATACCTCCAGTGAGGGTTGGGGCCACCATTTTTCAAGGCAGGGTAAGGTAGGAAGTTTTTCTTTTTTTTTCTAAGCAAACTTAAATTTGCTTCCTCCTCCTCCTACCCCACATGAATTTCCACCCAATGCTTTTCTTCTTGCACTTTTGGTGGAATGTGCCTAAGGTCTGTTCCATGACCTTCAGATTCTTAAAGACAGCTATCATCTCCTATCCTTTAAAGTCTTTCCTTCTCCAAGTCAAACATCTTCATTCCTTTCCACTAATTCCCATATGGCATGATTTTAGATCCCCTCTGGTACTGGCTTCCTTCCTTTGTACACTCTGAAGCTTATCAAGTTGCCAGTTAATATAATTAACCACTGACAGGGTTGGATAGTGGAAGGTAAGGAGAATAAATGCCTGGGGTCCCACAGATGAACTTGATCTCCTTTCCAATTTGGTTCAGCAGCCAGGTGGCAGTATGTGAATACTTCGTGATGTTTGGAAGGGGAGAAAATGAAAGCATGCTTGTAAAGTATTTTGCAAGCCTTAATGCTCTTTATAAACATACGTCAATTATTATTAGTATTAGTAGCACTTGTATTCCATGCTAACAAAATTTTTATATTAAAGGCATTTGTTTTGAAATTTATTCTTCTACAGACTTACATTTTCTACTCTTATTTTTGTATTATTTTTAGAAATTAAACTTGAAAATGCAGAAAATGTTGAAAATCATTCAAATGAAAAGTCACTGTCATCTATTGAAAATTAATCTCGATTCCTACCCAAAATGAGTCTTTAACCATGCCTACAAAACAGCAAACATAGACATGAAAAGTATACAATTTGCTCATCTCTTGGATGTGCAACAACTCATAGAAAAAAAAAAACAACAACAGCGAAAGCTAGATATTGGAATGTCTCAGTTTTCATTAACTATTTTGGGAGCTATGAAGATGTAACTAGTAAATGAAATCTAGAGAGCAACTAAACTGAACATAGAAAGCAAATTATATATATATATATATCTGTATGTATGTGTGTTTTGGTATAAATATATGTATACATATACATGTTTATATAGAGAGAGATGATATATAGATAGATACGTACACACATATTGACAGATATCCATATATAAATGTGTACATATATATGTTTACATATAGATATATAGCTTTAACTACCTATCTAATCTCTATCTGTCTGCCTATCTGTCTATCTATCTATCTATCTATCTATCCATCTTTCTATCTACCTATCTATTTTCCAGTTTTTATTTCAGTTTACCCTGTGGTTTAGCATTTGTTCCTAGAAGTTGCCTAAATGTTTTCCTCTGAACATATCATGTTTATTCTTTTTTTGAAAATATCATTTTTATACTTGTTTGAGAAGATTATACAGTTCACCTACAGGTCCTGTGCTGTGGCTGTTTTTTTTAGTGGTGGGGATGAATTGTCACTGATCACCCAAATGATGAAGGATCCTAAGTCCGGGATCATATTAGTCCAAATTTATAGTTGGAAGGGATGATAGAGATCATAATATCCAACTGATTAATTTTGTAGATCAAGAAACTAAAGCATGAGATATTGAGAGACTTGCCCAAGGTAACAAAGATAGTATGTAAGAACTGGATTTTAATGGGGCTTCTAATCCAATAATCTTTCCACTACACTTGTCTGGGTGTTTAGGAGAATAGTTTGTGGCTCCAGAAGAGTGACTGGACTGCTAACTGGTCTGCATCAGCAGCTATGTAATACAATAGATAGAGCACCAGACCTGAAGTCAAGAAGACTTGATTTTAAATCTGGCCTCAGACAATAACTAGCTATGTGACTCTGAGCATGTTACTTAAACTCTGTCTACCTCAATTTCCTCAACTGCAAAATGGGACAATAATAGCACCCATCTCTCAGAGTTATTGTGAGGATAAAATAGGTATTTGTAAAGTGCTTAGAATAGGACCTGATATATAATAGGTGCTTAAAAATGCTTGTTTCTTTCCTTCCTATACAGATTGTCCTTGTGACCTTAGCAGCTGGTTTGAACTACCAGAGTTAGCAGAACTTGTACAAAAACATTATCATAAATAATAGTCACATGGGAACCCAGGTAAAAATGAAAAGGTTCATAAATTTTGCATACCTTTAAAATTTCCTTTGTTTTCTAAGACTGAGAAGCTATGTGTGTGTGTGTGTGTGTGTGTTTGTGTGTGTGTGTGTGTGTGTGTGTTTGTGTGTGTGTGTTTTACTTTGGTGGCTGAGCTTTTGGCCTTTATTTAATGAATACAGTTCTTAAAAAACAGAATTATGTCCATTATTATCATTATTATGGAAATGTGTTGCCATCTGTTATATAAAGTTAGGGTCTGAGTGAATATGTATGTGTATGTATAGATGTACCTACACCCACACCCACACCCATACCCGCATATACATGTGTTTGCATACACACATGTGCATATATGTGTATATATATATATATATATATATATATATATATATATATATATATATGAAGAGAGAGAGAGAGAGAGAGAGCTATGCCTAGTTGTAAACAATCATCAATCATTTCTTGCTTTGGCATTAGGCAGGAAGTATATCATCTCTGGGAAAATTAAGGTACTGAATTCAGAAAAGCCACTGTATTCTTGGAAAATGATTACTCATTGCAACCTAATGAAAATGAAATTGGTGAAATGTGGTTTTGTAGCAGAGGCACATGGCCTAGAGACATGAGAACAATCACACCAAAGCAATCTTGTTTGCTTCCCTAGCTTAATTAGGAAACATTACAATGTAAGAACTGCAAAAGTTGCTCTCAAAAATATGTATAAATCAGACAGTATGAGGATATGGGTGATCCAAACAAAGCACTCAGGTTTTCAGTTATTAGCTTATGTCACTTTGACCAAATTAGATCAGAGGATATACTCCTCCCCATAAACTTAAAAAAATAGCAACAACAATAATCAATATCAAACAAAAAACATGAACACCTAATTTAACAATGTTTATTAAATACTTTCTATGTGCCAAATACTATGCTAGTTTCTGAAGAAAAAAAATAGAATAATCCAAGGCTGTAAGAATGATAAAAAAGACAATAGCAATCACAATAATCAATATCAAACAAAAATAGGAACACCTAATTAGCAACATTTATTATACACTTTCTATATACCAAACACTCTAAGCACTTCTATATTGTAGTTTCTGGGGATAAAAAGACCAAAAGGTAGAATAACCCAGCCCTTAAGGAGTTTACATTCTACATATAAAGGGTAGGAGGGAAGCAGATTCCATTTTCAATAGCTTCAATTAAGGTTCTACTCCTTAACTTGATCTAATTATAAACAAATCATACATATACATATAGATATAGATATATATTGTATATATGTGTGTATATATATATGTATATACACACACACCTATCTAAAATAAACAAATAAATAAACAAATAAAAATGTTTATTATATCCTTTCTTCACAAGTGGATGAGATACATCATTATTTTTAAAAATGTGAATCCTACCATTACCACCATTGCTGATGCTGCTAAATTATTATTCTATTATAAACATTTATTAAGTCTCCATTTTGTTCTTAGCTCTATCCTAGTCTTTCCTGAACTCCTTAGCCTCACTTGGTATGTGATTTCAATTAACCAAATTATAGAATCTTGCAATTATTAGGACCTAGAAGTCCATCCTTCTCAGTCTGTACCTCTACCTTTCGCAGTCTCACTGATAAAAAGCTAGCTAGTCTCCATTTTAAGACTTCCAGTGCTAGGCCATTCAACAAACATTTAAATTCCTGTAATGGGCCGGCAACTCTGCTCACCAAAAGAAAAATTTAAAAAAGTTCTAGTTTTTGTTATTCATAAGTCATGCAAAAAATTAAATGTTGAATCTAATCATCTCTATTTGAGTCCCCATGAAACTTATCTTTAACAACATATTTAGCATTACAGAGTAATAGATCTAGATGCCTAAGAACATATTCAGTGGTCATCTAATCCAATCTGCTCATTTTACAGTTGAGGAAAATGAGACCTAAGCAGTTTAAGTAGTGTGGCCTATGGTCACATAGGTAGTATATGTATTGCCAAAGGCTGATTGGTCCCAAGAGTTAGAAGAAAACAAAAGAGATCAAAATAGAAAATAAATAATATGAAATATCATGCCTTCCAAGAGGCTTATGATCTATGAGGGGTGAAGGAATATATACAACTAGCAGAAATACAATTTATAATGTGAAAAGCAGCATAAGAAGCAGATAGAAGGCTTATCATAGGATGAGGAAGACCTGGTTTCTATTTCTGCTGCAGAAAGATAGAAGATAGATAGATAGATAGATAGATAGATAGATAGATAGATAGAATATTTCCTAAGCACTTGTTGTGTATTAGGTATAAATGTTGGGAATACAAATAAAAATTCCAGAAAGTTAGGAGTGGAGCCAAAGAGAAGTAGCCAGGGCATTTCCTTATAGTGGTCATGTCAGGCAGAAACTCCTTCATTAGAGGTGGAGCTACAAATCAGCTACATTTCTAGGAAGGCAATACTGTTGACATAGACGTAGAAAAATCATGAGAGTTAGAGTCAGGAGGAAAATTTATATTGACTTTGTGACTCCAGGCCCAATCACCTACCTTTTCAGTGTGTCAGGCATCTTCTTTAAAACTGTATCTTGCAGAACAATTGCTGTTCTACATTGGTACAGGAAGTTTCCTCATAGAGAGTTTCAGATATTGATGAAATAAGTGTGTGCGATCAAAAGGAAACAAAAAAGAGAATGGGACAGGTGTGGAGGAGAGGAAAGATACATGGGATCCGAGATTAAAGACTTGCTTAAATGGAAATGGCTTCATGGAGAAGTGTAAGCTGAGGTGAACATTGAAGGAAGAGAAGGTTTCATGGCCAGCATGTACATAGCATTTAAGAATTTATTAAAAAAAAAAAAAACTTTGCATGGGTTCTCTTATTTAGTTGTCATAGCAACCTCATAGGTAGGTGCTATCTTTATCATTTTATAGAAGAGGAAACTGAGTCCAAGTTTCAAAGTGACTTGGTCAGGTTCACAGTAGCTAGTAAATGTTAAGGCACAAATTTAACTCAGATCTTCCGGACTTCAGGTCCCACACCTTATCCATCGTGCCACCTATGTGTCATCTGTTGGAATTGCATGAGGAATAATTTTCAGGTATTTTTACAAATGCATTATGGGAGGAGAGGGTAAATAAAGACTAAGGTGAGTAATACAGTAATACAGTTTTATTAGAATGTAGAGTGGATAGAGGGGATTAGTATGAAATAAAGGCACAAAGGTCATTTAGAGCTAGACTGTGGACGAACTTGAAAGACCAGTCTGATGAAGTTGGTTTTTGTTCAATAGGTATAGGGACCCACTGACAGGTTCTGAATGAAAGAATGATATCAGATATATGAGCTAGAAGACAAGTGGCAACTACGTGATGGGAGAATTAGAGAAACAGAAAAGGAGCAATGGTGCAGGTGAGGAGGTTATTTTAAAAGACAAGAGATGGCAAGCAGCCGAATTATATTGGTGAAAGCAGTAGTAGAAAGAAGGAATGACACAAAATACAATGAGTCGTAATTGTAGATTTGAAAAATAATAAGATGGGGGAGTGAGGGAGAAAAGGAGCAAATGATGATTGTGAGGTCTTGAGTCTTGCTGCTGTCACCACCAGAAATTGTAAAATTAGGAGGAATGTTATCTTTGGCTGGGAGATGGTGATTTCCATTTGAGAATATGAGACTGGAGTTTAATTAAGATACCAGGGAAAAACTAGAGAGTTTTTGGAATTATCTCCATAGAAGTAATAATTAAAAGTGCAAATTAAAAAAAAAATCCCAGCAAATTTAAGAGATCAAGTAAGAAAGTGAAGTGAACTCTGCTTTCTGGATATTGATGACCTAACAACCTACAGTTTCTTATATTTTTTCCAGAAAGAAAACATCTGTCATATGGAAAATTCAGTCTAAAAGTATTTATGAACAAGTTTATAGACTAATAATTATTGAAAATATTTTCTTTCACTCTGAATTTAACAAACACCAAATAAAATGAGAATTTCCATAAACAAATTTATTTTCATATGGTATGATCTTCATCGGCTCTAACATCTGGTTACTTTCCTCCCAATCCTCTTCAACATTCTTCCTAAAATATGGCTCCAGATTCCAACAGATTTTTTCTTTTCTCATTGTTTAAATTATCACAACCTCTGACATTCATTTTTCTAGTATTTTTCTAACTGATCTCCCTGGCAACAACTTCTTTCCTCTCTGATCCACTCTCAACAAAGCTGCCAAAATAATCATCACAATGCACAGGTCTCCCCATGCCAATCCCCTTTTCAAAATTCTCTTCGATCCCCAAAAGTTAGTTCTATGTCACCATTATCTCTTGTACTTGGCTAGGTACTATAGTGGTTGGAGTCTTGGACCTGAAGTCAGAAAGACTTGTGCTCAAATCCAGACTCAGACACTTAGTAGCTGTGACTCTGGACAAGTCATTGAACTTCTGTTGGCCTCAGTTTGCTCACCTAGGGAATAGAAATAGTAATATTACCTCTCAGGTTTGTTCTGAGGATAAGGAGTAGTATTTGTGAAACACTTTCAAAACCTTAAAGTGCCATATAAATGCTAGCTATTATGATCATTGTTATTGTTGCTGTTATAATGAGAGGCAATCAGGTGACAGAGTGTACAGTGTGCTGGACTTGTCTGAAAGACTTGATTTAAAATCTTGCTTCAGATATGTTCTATCAGATATTCTGGGCAAGCCTCTTAAGCTCATTTTCCTCATCTCTAAAATGGGGCCAATAATAGCACCTACCTTACAGCATAAACTTAAAGCATTATATAACTGCAATCTATTAATATCTTTGATGCTTCATTTTACCTTGTTCTCCCTTGTTTCAGCCAGAATGGCTGACTCTTTCCCCCAAGCTTAAATTCTGGCTCCTGCTTCTGTATATTTGCAAAGGCTGCCTCTCTGATAGCTAAAATACACTCTCTCCTCATGTCTGTTTTAATAATATTTATCTTCTTTCAACTCAGGAGCTAGTTCATTTATGGGAGGGGAGCTCTTGATCTTCTCAGCAAAATGTTTTTCTTCCCCAGGCTTTTGTAAGACTCTTCATCAGGCTATCTCTTGGCTCCCAATAATCCCAACTTGATATTATATTTTTTCTGTGTATGTCATATGCCTACCAGTAGATACAAGCACATTGAAAGCAGGCAGTTTAATTTTAAAATATTTGTATTCTCAGCAATTAGCACAATGCTTAATAAATGTTTGTTAAATAGATGGTAGACATATTCATAGAGGTAGACATATATTCATAGAGAGACAGAGACAGACAGAAACAGAGAAAGAGAAAAAAGAGAATAATCCTAAAAGCTAGAGATAATTCAAAAGATATGTTACATGAACAGGCAAGGGAATAGAAATTTTGCAGATGGCAGAGAAGGTCAGCAACATCAAATACTGCAGAGACATTGAGCAGAATATGGACTGAAAAAAGACATGGACATTGCCAATTATGCTTGAAGGGAATAGAAGTTTTGAATCTAGGGGGAGGAAGAATATCAATTTTGTATTTCTCATATCTTTAATGATGATACTAGTCAATTTTCTAGTTTGGTTATTTTCAAAGAAAAATTATGTAATTTTGGCTAAGATCAATAATACGTAATAAGTTGATGGATTCTGATGGATGCCAGACAGAATTTCATTAGTCTTAACATAAGCATTTCTTGATTTATGCATAAGATAAATCTGTGAATGTTGAAATCTAATGATTAAATTATTTTTCCTATCAAGCTATGGACAATTAAAATGTTCTTTCTCTAATTTTTATAAAAATATAATCAAGCCAGGATATTTTAATATCAGAAACATATTACTGCTATAATTTATTGGTTCATATACATATTGTCATCTTTGTAACCACAAGCAGGAACAGTGATAATATCCCAATGAGCCAAAGGGAAGTTTGCAAACTGGTTCAGATTAACCTCCTGTTACCACTGTATTTTAACAAGTGTTTTCAGCATTTGGAGAGCTACAAGATGGCATTTATTTCTATCCAATTCAAATGACTACTAATCCTTAAGTAGAAAAAGAATTATGTTTTGCTAGAGTGAGTTTAAAGTAAAGCTAGGTTGTCAAAGATGAAATTGGAATTTACCTAATAAAATGGCTTCAAATACATTGAATTTGCTGTGATCATGTAGATCAAAGGTCTAGGTTTAGTCCTTCCTTGTTTGATTTTTTTTTCATGTATCAGGAGGAGGTAAAGGGGTAAATACTTATCCTTTGTGCCCATTCATTTTTTTAAGAGAGGAGAAAGAGAGAGAGATACACTTAGAGGAAAGTTAAGAAAATATGTCAGGATAAATTGTCAAAAAAGCATATATGCACATGCATCAATACATAATAAATAGTAAAACAATTGAAGAATCAAAAATACTGAAAAAGGAGGCTGAGTAACTATATTGTTCACACCTAGAGTCCAAATAACATGCATGCAGATAAGAGATCTTTGAATCTTTCTTCTGGGGTTTCCCAAAGAAATGTGAAGTTAAGTAACTTGCTTAAGTTCACACAGACAGTACACATCTAAGGCAGGATTTGAACTCAGATTTTTCTAGAAGATCAACTTCATATCCACTAATAGCACCAGTTGTGAATTTATTTAATGAAAGAAAGAACACTGAATCTTTTATTACCAAGCCTATTTGCATATTTTAACTTGTAGGGTCATTTATTGTTCTTGTTGTAACAACTTTCTTAATAAAGTATTTATATAGTTATGGCACTTAGCTTCTCTCTCTCTCTCTCTTTCTGAACTGGATGTATGTATATATGTATGTGTGGATATATATATATATGTATATATATATATATATATATATATATATATATATATATAATATGCATAGGTTTATATGCACACACACTATATATGTGTGTATGTATACACACATGTATATATAATATACACACATATGCATGCATACACAGACACACACATGTATGTATGTATATATGTATATGCATGTTTATACACACACATACACACACACACATATATACACACACATATAGTGAGGAAGAGTGAGTTTTCAACAATATCATTTGACACTTAAATTTTGCTCCTGGGAGCCTGGGAGGGTGGTGGTGTCCTCAGCAGTAATAAGGAAGTTCAGAAGGGGGAAGGGTTTGGGGAGAAAGATGAGTACAGTTTGGCATTTGTTGAGTTTAAGATGTGTAATGGATATCCAGGTCTCAACATCTGTAAGGAAGTTGCAGATGTGAGATTGGAGGTGAAGAATGAGGTCAGAAATTGATAAATTAATCTGAGAATCATCTGCATACAGATGATAATGGAATCCCTGTTTATTCATCTGTTTTCTTTGAATTTGTCTGCTACAGGTTTTCTATTAACAAGGTTGCATCTTTTGTTTCCCTTCCTTTGTAAAATGGTACCTTATCTTTGGACTACACTACCTACACACCCCTACCTTATAGAATCTTTTAACTTCTTCTAAAGCACATCTCAGATACTGCTTCTCTCACCAGACCTTTCTGGACATCCCCTCCCCCAGTCATTAGTTAACACTCTCCCTCTTCACATTTTTTACTTATTGTGTGTATACTTCGAATACTTATAATTAGTATAATTTAAATTGATTGAGAGTAGGGAAGATTTAATTGTACATAAATCTGATTTTAACTTGGCTACTTAAAGTGGGCTAGTCATGGCACTTTAATCGTTTTCATTTGTTTGTTTACAGAAAAAACAACCCTAAGTACCTGAGGAAAATGAGGATAGAACAAAGAAACAGTTTTGTTTTTAATTCTTAAAGAAAGTCTGCTTAAAGAACTGAATGATGTTTTTATTTATTTGAACTTGTTTGCCCACCTGCTACCATGTTTCCCTTCATGTGTTTCTCTAAATTTCATGGAACCCTTAGGGATCTATGTGTCAAGATGATTAAAAGTAGAATTCTATCTTTCAGGAAAAAAAAAAAACAGTGGTGGAGCCTCTCCTCTCCTGTTTGGGAAAATCAGTAAGAAGAGGAGTCATTTGTGTGAGAGCAGAAAAAAAAAATTGGGAATTCTCATTAGAATTCTAAATATTCTATTTACAGAAATAATGTCCTTCTATTGAGCACCATAGGTAAGTCAAATATGGACTGAATCACATTATAATGTGATTCAGCATTTCTTCATTTTATGTTGTCCATAAACCTATAAGATGGGAATAATGTCTGCAATCTATGGTGGATATGTCCATATACAGTGGTCTTTAAATAAGCTATTATACATAAGCTATACATACATCATGTTGGGTTTCTTTATATTTCAGAATATAATAACATGATGACTTATTCAAGAAATCTGTTCCTAAGTAACATGTTAGTCAGCGTTGGCCATATGAATGAGGTACAGTAGCTTGTCCTCTTAGATGGGGTTTTCCCTTCTACTGCTTATAGCCTGTGAGGAAGGAAGGGCAGCAAGGTGGCATAGTGGATAGAGTTGCTAGGCTCTGGATCAAGGAGACTCATCTCCTTGAGTTTCAATTGAGCCTCAGAGGCTGCGCAAGTCACCTAACCTTGTTTGCCTCAGGTCCTCATCTGTAAAATGAGCTGGAGAAGCAAAAGGTAAAGTAATATAGAATCTTTGCCAAGAGGAGGGAAATTCCTTCAGGAAACTACATTTACTATAATGCTCATTGGTCAATCCTCTTTATCATAACTTCTGATGATAGAGACCCAACAAGTATTTACTATTTCAGCCCAGACCCTTAATGTAAAAGCCCAATGTCCCTCTCAGAGTGATAAAGCATGCATGCTCTAGTACATGATTGGGCTTTGCCCTGGTCAGTCTTGATAATATAGAAATTGAATGATAAAAGAGAGATAACTTCCAACATTTTTTGAAGGGCAGAATGGAGGAGGAGGAGGAAGAGGAGGAAAAGAAAGAAGACAGAAAAAAGAAAGAAGCAAAGATTTCAATTGTTGGACAGAGTAAGAAAATCTCAACCATAGCCCTCATCTCATTCATACTTAGAGTTAGGGCATACCTGGAGAATACTATACAGTTTTTTTTGTATCAATCTTTTTACATGGGCTTAAATATGAAGCAACTTTGCATTTCATTATTCGGATTGGTTATCTTCTTCTGAGTTACTGAAGAGGCAATGAATAGATTTACAAGCCTCCTTTAGATAGCATTCATCAACATAAAAGTACCTTTTAAATTATTTACAATTGTTTCTAACACAAAGCAATTATAACACAATTAATGCAAGTGCCATTATTTTCAAGCTGTGCGTTGGTAGAAAGAACACATTGTTATTTATGAATCATCATCTCTTAAGGAAAAGTAGAGCCTCTTTCTAAAACCCAGTACATTATAAAGAGGAGAGAATCTTTTTACAATCAAATAGCAAAGCTTAACACAGCTTCATTCATAAATTTTGCGCCACTATTTATTTTTCAAAGTTGAAAAGAATCAGGTTTTCACTAGTTTCTGAGCTCAAAATATGCCATTAAAGTTTCTGATTTGTTTTCATTTTATAAATTTGGGACTTAGGGTCTCATATTTTTGCCCATTTGTAAGATATATGCATTCTGCATACATAAGAATTTAGATTAAAAAGTCATTAAAACCATTGAATTTATGAAAATTTATGAAAAAGAAGCAAGATTGCCAAACAGATAGAGGTCTGGTCTTAAAGCTAGGAAGATCTGGATTTATATCTTGCCCCTGACATATACTTGCTGTTGACTCTGTGCAAATCACTTGACCTCTTAGTGCTATAGACAACTTTCTAAGACTTTGAATTTCAGGATAGGTGCCTCCTTGCACTGGTTGAGGAAGTTTTTTTACCTAGAAATTCCCTCATACAAATAAAATTGTAGACCCAATGCATCTTCCCATCCTATAGAAAGAGCTAAGAGACACTTCAGTAGATAGTAATTGTTCATTTTTCCCCCTGAAAAACCAAACAAAATGGGCTTACATTGCAGAAGGAACAATACAGGACTATTAAACACAAACACACATGCAAAGATATACACACTAATTTCCTCTGTGAATGGATTGTGACTTAATGAAACACATTATTAGGTAAGGTATCTGGTCTACAATAGGCATGATTGACTGAAGTCCCAAATCACTTGCCAGTTCTAGTGACTAGTACAGATTATCCAAGAGTTTTGCCAGAGTTCACTATGCCCACAAATCTTATTTTTGAAGCTGAAGCCATTTTAGCCACTTCAATAGCATTAACAATCTTTGCTCACAAGGTGCCCAAATTCTGCTCGTTCAGTACTCCTAGTACCCCAGAGGAAACTTTGAAATGTCATAAAGGACCAGGTAGTCTTACATTTCCTATAGGTGTATTGTACATGTATGTGTAATAGCACATCAATAATAACTATTAAATTTTTAAGACATTTTAAAACATAGGATCAAGTCAACAATGAGCATATTCTTTCATCGATAGGAGTGACAATGGTTGTAACTATTAAATAATGTTTTAGCAATTGGTGGATTTCCAGTTTCTAAATTATTATTCTGCCTTTTTCTCTGAAATGCCATTGAATTTTGCTTGGATAATTGCAACAACTGACTTGAACTGTATAACATAAAACATTATTCAATAAAACAATGATCAGTATACATTTATTAAACACTTATTATGTACCCAGAATTGTGCTGGTAATACATATAAAAATAAAAATAAAAATAAAGCAAGCCCCTATACTCAAGGAGCTTACATTCAATGAGGGAAAACAACTCATAAAAGGAAGCTAAGAAGGTTGAGAGTGGAGGTACTTGCCATGAAGGCATGGTGGGGAGTGTATATTAGAGTCTGGTGAGAAATTAAGAGGTGGCTGACCTGGGCACTTTCCTTTAATGGAGATCCTGGGAGAAGTCACACAATCAGAGGGAGAGGTTCTAGGCAGATAGTACATCTAAAGTACTCAATGGTCTTTCCTCAATCTTCATTCTCCTTGATCTGTTTGTGTCTTTTGACACTTTTGATCACCCTCTCCTCCTTGATACTCTCCTCTCTCTATGTATTTGGGACACTACTCTCTCCAGGACCTACTATTACCTATTTAGTCACTCCTTCCAGTCTCCTCTAAATCAAGATCATGCTCTTTGGTGGCAAAGAATTGGAAATCAAGGGGATATCCAACAATCGGGGAATGGCTAAACAAATTGTGGAATATGAATGTAATGGAATAATATTATGCTATAAGAAATGAGGAGCAGATGGACTTCATAAGAACCTGGAGAGTCCTATAGAATCCAATGATGACTGAAGGGGGCAGAACCAGGAGAACATCATACACAACCACAGACACATTGCTTCTGTGATGACTAACTTTGATAGACTTGACTCTTCTCAGCAATGCAAGGTTCTAAGACACCTCCAAAAGACTCCTGATGGAAAAGGATATCCACATCCAGAGAAAGAATTACAGAATCTAAATGCATATTGAAGCAAACCATTTGCTTTTTTTCTCTTTCCTCCTTTCTTTTAGGTTGTGTTACATCTTTCTCATGGTCCATTTGATTGGTTATAATTCTTCTTTACAACTTGATTATTGAGAAAATAAGTTTAATGTGAAGGTATATGTAGAACCTTTATCATATTACATGCTATCTTGTGGGGGGAGGTGGGAGTAGAGGGAGGGGGAGAAAATTTGGAACTCAAAAACTTTGGGAACTGAGTGTTGTAAACTAAAAAAAAATAATAAAAAAGTAAAAAAAAAGTCATGCTCTTTAATTGTAGATGTTTCACGAGGTTCTGTCCTGGGCCCTCTTCTCTGTTCCCTCTATACTATTTCACTACTTTCTTGGCCTCCCATGGATTTAATTATCTTCTCTATGCTGAGAGATCTGAGATCTACCTATCCTGTTAACCTCTCTGCTGCCCTTCAATCTTGCATATCCATCAGCTTTGCATATATCTTGAACTGGATGTCTAGCAGACATCTTGAATTCATTGTGTCCAAAATTGAATTCATTATCTTTCTTCCAAACCCTCCCCCACCTCCTATCTTTTTTATTACTGTAGAGGGCAACATCATCCTCCCATACCCTCAGGTTCACATCCTTGGTTTTTCACTGTCTCTTATGCTCCCCCACCACTCATATCCAATCTGTTGCCAAGACCTGTCAATTTCTCCTTTACAACATCTCTCCAATATGCCCCTTCTCTCCTTTGACATTGCCACCATTATAGTGCAGGCTTTCATCACCTTACGCTTGAACTATTGCATTAGCCTACCAGTGGGTCTGCCTGTCTCAAATCTCTCCCCTCTCCAATGCATCTCCCATTCAGTCATCAATATGATTTTCCCAAATTGCAGGTCCAATAATGACTCCCCTTACTCATCAAACTCCAATGGCTACCAATCACCTCCAGAATGAAAGACAAAATCCCATTTGACATTTAAAGTCTTTCATAACTTATTCCCCTCCTACCTTTCCAGTCTTCTTGCATCTTTCTCCTTGTCATATACTCCCCATTACAGTGACATTAGCCTCCTGGCTCTTCCATGAACAAGAGGTTCACTCCATCTCTCAATTCCACAATTTTCTTTTGCTGTACTCCATCTCTGGATTTCTATCCTTATTCTTCTCTGCCTCTCACTTTCCTTAGCTTTCTTTCAGTACCAACTAAAATTTCATCTTCTACAGAAAGCCTTTCCCAGACCTTCTGCTTTCTGGTGACTTATTTTTACTCATTTTTTCCTATTTAAATTGCATATCCTTGTTTGCACATATTTATTTGCTTATTGGCTCCTCCACTAAATTGTGAGCTCCTTGAAGGCAGAGAATATCTTTTGCCTCTTTTTGTATCCTCAAAATTTATCACAGTTCCTGGTATATAGTAGATACTTAAATCTTATTTGACTGTGAATTCCAGCACTAAAGTAAATTCTAGGATGAAAAAAAGTTTCTGTGTCATGATGGAGAGGTAAGAAATTAAATGGGAGTAGTAGCAGTAGAAATATACATATATATACACACATATGTGTTTGTGTGTGCACACATGTGTGCATGTGTGTACACACATTAAATTAAATCAACTAATGATTTATTGACAATGCTTAAGCATTGAACTAGGTATAAAGCATATATGTGAAAACAATAAAAATCAGTCATATTTCAACTACCACACATTGTAATTGAGTGATATAACATGTATACTTGAATAATAACAAGGAGGAGGCAAAGGAGGGGAGGAAGATACACACAAACACACACACATGCACACAAGGAGAGAGAGAGAGAGAGAGAGAGAGAGAGAGAGCGAGGAGAGAGAGAGAGAGAGAGAGAGAGAAAGAGAGAGAGAGAGAGAGAGAGAGAGAGAGAGAGAGAGAGAGAGAGAGAGAGAGAGAGATGGGGGGGGACATATGAAATATGGCCAAAAAAAGTAGGTGAACAGCTTTAAATTTCATTTGTGTCTTAATTTTTAAAAAAATCTAAATCATTCACTCTGAGGAGAAAAGACCAATGTAATTGGATACAGTGAGGTATGCACATGTATACACACATAAAGACATAAATGTATTTATATATATTTACATATACACATACATGTTTTATATATGCATATATGAAGAACTTCCCTTTAACAATACATATTAGCAACTGTTCTGCAATTTATGTTCTTAAAGATTACCTCAGTGACTGAGAAGTTAAGTTTCTTGGGCAGAATCACACATTAGTGTATGAGGGAGGAGCCCTTGCAACCTTGGTCTTCTGGACTCTGCTGTCACACTAACTCTTATTTTTAGACTTGGGCATTTATACAAGCCAGTCAGAAATGAAATGGAAAGGAAATACAAGAAGAGTTTTATAATCTGTTTTCTCAGGAGAAGTTGAATGCAAATATGTATTTATAATATTCATGTATACATGCATATACCATATAATATATGTGTGTGTAAGTTTTATGTATATGTGACTGCCCAGTGTTAGTGATCCAGCAGGGAAGACAGCTAAGGTTATTCTGTGGGGTTCTCTTTATGTTTCTTGGCACTAGATCATGCTTTCCACTCTTCTTTGGGATATTTTGTGAGCTAACATATGGGCTGTTTCCATACTTGGTATAATAATGATTATAATATGGAGGTTATTTTATAAAAGGGAAGTTAACTCCATACTAATTTCATCATCCCCATTGTACAATAAAATAGAAGTATTACTGACACTTTTTGAACCAGATGATCTTTAAAAGATTGTAGAATTTAAACTGGTTTAGAGTCTATCTTGTCCCTCTTTTATCTAAATCCTTACTTCTCTCTAAAACATCTCCAATGAATGATCATGATCATATAACCTCCATTTGAAGAGCTCCCTCTTCTTCAATGAAAGGAACCCACTAGGAAGGAAATTCCACTTTCTGTTTAAACTCTGTTAGGAAGTTGTTTTATTTTACCCCTTACAATGAGTTGAAATCTACTTCTGCAACTTCCACCCATGCCTTTTACTTCTGTCCTCTGGAGCCAAACAGAACAGGTCTAATTAATCCATCCATCTTCCACATGACAAACCTTCAAATATTTGAAGACTGCTATTAAGAGCACATTATTAAGGGCCACACAGCAAAATGTTATGAAAGTAATATAGGAACAAAAAAAATCAATTTTCCTCATCAGAGTATTAGATTTGTTCAAAAGCTAAAGGTGTTTGGTCATCCTTATGAAGAAAACCAGAGTTTGAAAAAATCAGCCATTATAAAGTTACTAGAGTCTAGGCTGAATTGAAGTTACAGTCTCTGCCACATTCTGCCTGTGAGTCTAAAGGGGGATTAATTGATCATTTAATCATTAAGGATATGACTGGGAGTTTCTCTCTAGCTCCACTAAGCCTAGGGAAAAATGGAGTTATCTTTTTATGTACAAGCTATTAGGCGCTCTCCCAAAGGGCCATCTGTTTTTCTCACCTGAAGGGGGGAAAGTGGTCTAGAGGCCAATTTTAGAATTGGTCACCTAATCTAAAGGAAGATCACTCAACTTATTGCTTCTGAAAATCCCTCATTTGGTGACCAGAGCACTACTAGTGCCAGAAGTGAATGAGGAATATGGTAGCTCCCTCTGGTGAAAGAAGATAGACAGGACAGAGACAACTGACCAATTCTATTTGTGTCTTTATTCTATTGACATAAGGGAACTATATTTATTCCTACCAAAGAAATTGGAGCAAAAAAAAAAAATAAACAGCGATAACAGATGCATAGTTATTTTTGAAATGCCTCTTCTTCTAATTTTAGTATAATCTGAATTTCTTTCCAGGTTTGAAACATAGAAGCAGAATCATGAGGAAATTTCCAATAATTGATGTGCCAAACTGCCATGCCAGTTTAGAGGGTGATACGACATTCTTTCATTCAACTAACTAGTATTTATTCTCCTAGTTGAAAATATCTGATTTCACTGGGCTTCTTGACAATGAATTGTTGATTCCATGATTTCTAGTATTTCTTGATTACTAATATTACATGATTACTGTCTTAAAATACTCCAATGGATTCATGAGTTCATCAATGTGGATTTGCCCTTAAATGATGCAGATTCCAACACATCCATGTCTGCCCAAGTTGTAATGCATGGGTTCAATTATCCCCATGCATATTATTCCCAACCCTGTCCAACCCTAACCTCTTTCTTCACCTCCAGTATCAAATCTCCAACTGCCTATGAGACACTTTAAACTGGATGACTGAGAGACATCTTAAACTCAACATGTCCCAAACTCTACTCATTATCTTCCCCCTCAAACTTTCTCCTCTGACTTCTCTACTACTGTGGAGAGCTCCACCCACCTCATACTCAGCCAGGTTCAAAATCTAGGTGTTATTCTAAACTCATCACTCTCACCTTTCACATTCAATAATTTTAAGTCCTGTCATTTTCTCCTTTTTATGTTGAATTCCATACTTTATTATTTAATATTTTTTTTAGTTTTCAGCATTGATTTCCACAAGATTTTGAGTTACAAATTTTCTCCCCATTTCTACCCTCCCCCCATTCCAAGATAACATATATTCTGATTGCGTCATTCCCAAGGCATCCCTCCCTTATGTCACCCCATTCACCTCCTCCCCCATCCCTTTTCCCCTTACTTTCTTGTATGGCAAGATAGATTTCTATGCCCAATTTCCTGTATATCTGATTTCCCTGTAGCATGCAAAAACAACTTTTTTTGAGTATCTGCTTTTAAAACTTTGAATTCCAAATTCTCTCCCCTGTTCCCTCCCCACCCACCATCCCTAAGAAGGCAAGCAATTCAACAAAGGCCAAACATGTATCATTATGCAAAACACTCCCATAAATAGTCATGTTGTGAAAGACTAATTATATTTTGCTCCTTCCTATCCAAGCCCCCTTTATTCAATTTTCTCCCTTGACCCTGTCCGTTTTCAAAAGTATTCGCTTTTGATTACTTATTCCCCATATCTGTGCTCCCT
Organism: Trichosurus vulpecula; assembly: GCF_011100635.1. NCBI lineage: Eukaryota > Metazoa > Chordata > Mammalia > Diprotodontia > Phalangeridae > Trichosurus > Trichosurus vulpecula. The sequence goes on along the minus strand of NC_050579.1, from coordinate 152,894,274 downwards.
TCTATCAACACCCCCCCCTTTCTTATCCCCTTCCCCCTACTTTCCTGTGGGGTAAGATACCCAGTTGAGTGTGTATGTTATTCCCTCCTCAAGTCAAATCCGATGAGAGCAAGATTCACTCATTCCCCCTCACCTGCCCCCTCCTCCTTTCTCAAAGTACTGCTTTTTCTGGCCACTTTTATGTGAAATAATTTATCCCATTCTATCTTTACTTTTCTCCCTCTCTCAATGTATCCCTCTCTCATCCCTTAATTTTATTTTATTTTTTTAGATATCATCCCTTCATATTCAACTCACCCTGTGCCCTCTGTCTATATGTATATGTATATAAATATATACATATATATGTAAATATATACATATATACACACACACACACACACATATATATATATGTATATATATACACGCATGTATATGTATGTATGTATATCCCCTTCAACTATCCTAATACTGAGAAAGGTCCCATGAATTACACACATCATCTTTCCATGTAGGAATGTAAGCAAACAGTTCCACTTTAGTAAATCCCTTATTTCTCTTTCTTGTTTACCTTTTCATGCTTCTCTTGATTCTTGTGTTTGAAAGTGAAATTTTCTATCCAGTTCTGGTCTTTGCACTGAAGAAGTCTGAAAATCCTCTATTTTATTGAAAATCCATATTTTGCCTTGGAGCATTATACTCAATCTTTCTGGGTAGGTGATTCTTGGTTTTAATCCTAACTCCTTAGACCACCAGTGTATCATATTCCAAGCCTTTCGATCCCTTAATGTAGAAGCTGCTAGATCTTGTGTTATCCTGAGTGTGTTTCCACAATACTCAAATTGTTTCTTTCTGGCTGCTTGCAGTATTTTCTCCTTGACCTGTTAAGCCTGGAAGTTGGTGACAATATTCCTAGGAGTTTTCTTTTTGGGATCTTTTTCAAAAAGTGATTGGTGGATTCTTTCAATTTCTATTTTACTTTCTGGCTCTAGAATATCAGAACAGTTTTCCTTGATAATTGCCTGAAATATGATGTCTAAGTTCTTTTTTTGATCATGGCTTTCAAGTAGTCCAGTAATTTTTAAATTATCTCTCCTGGATCTATTTTCCAGGTCAGTGGTTTTTCCTATGAGATATTTCACATTGTCTTACATTTTTTTTCATTCCTTTGCTTCTGTTTTATAGTATCTTGATTTCTCATAAAGTCACTGGCTTCCACTTCCTCCAATCTAATTTTTAAGGTGGTATAGTGGTCTTTTGCCCTCCTTTTCCATTTGGCTAATTCTGCGTTTTAAGGCATTCTCCTCATTGGCTTTTTTGAGCTCTTTTGCCATTTGAGTTATTCTATTTTTAAGGTGTTATTTTCTTCAGTACTTTTTGGGTCTCCTTTAGCAAGTCATTGACTTGTTTTTCATGATTTTCTTGCATCACTCTCATTTCTCTTCCCAATTTTTCCTCTTCTTTTCTCTCTTGCTTTTCCAAATCTTTTTGAGCTCTTCCATGGCCTGAGACCAATTATTATTTTTCTTGGAGGCTTTTGATGTAGGCTTTTTTACTTTGTTGACTTTTTCTGACTGTATGTTTCGATCTTCTTTGTCACCATAAAAGATTCCAAAGTCTGAGTCTGAATCTGAGAGTGTTTTCGATGCCTGTTCATGTTCCCAGCCAACTGCTTGACCCTTGAGCTTTTTGGCAGTGTATACGTGCTTGTAGAGTAGAGGATACTTTGTTCCAAGCTTTAGGGGCTGCACTGCTGTTTGCAGAGCTTTTTCTACACAGCAAACTCTGCCACATCAGTGCTCCTCCTCCCCCAAGAACCCTCAACCAGCACTCCTGCTCTGATCCGCTGCTTAATTCCTCCCACAGGGTGGGCCTGTGGCTGGAAGCAAGGGCAGATGGAGCTCTGGAAGCAGCCCCAGAACTGCACCACTTCCATGCCCCTGGGGCTATGGCTGACCGTACACTCCTTTCAATCTGACCCACAAGTTTTTCCACTGAACTTCTCTGTTTTCTTTGACGTTTGTGGGTTGAGAAGTCTGGTAACTGCCACAGCTCAATGATTCAGGGCCCTACCTCCTGTTCCACCTGGCTTCCAGTCTGGTTGGTCCTGGCGTGGCCCATGCTGTGCTGTGCTCTGCTCCACTCCTAGCTCCGTGTGATAGACCTCTCCCAGTGACCATCCAGGCTTTCCTGGGCTGGTACTCTGCTTCCCTCTGCTATTTCCTGGGTTCTGCAGCTCTGGAATTTGTTCAGAGCCATTTTTACAAGTGTTTGGAGAGACCTGGGGGAGAGCTTAAGCATACCCCCACATATCTTCTGACACTGGCACAACACTGCTTTAGGCACTCAACACTTAAGGCCTAGACTGTTGCACTAGCATGCTAACAGGTCTACCTGCTACAAGTCTCTCCTCACTCCAGTTGATCTTTTATCCAGATCCTAAGTTAATATTAATGAAGTACAAGTCTTTCTCTGTAACCTCCTTTTCCAATAAATTCCACTGCCTCTCTATTACATCTAGAATCAAACATGAAATTTTCTCTATGGTTTTTAAACTCTTTATATCCTAGCCCATTGATATCTTTCCAAACTTCTTGCTCTTTTCCCCATGATATATAACCTAGTGGGCCGTTGCTAGTCATCTTGATCTATGCCTTGCCTGTGGACTGGGATAACTCTGGAGGAGACAGTGAGGCAGATGACTTTGTACAGCTTTGCCTCACTTATGTAAGTCCAGACATCACCTTCTTGATGCCATTGGTCCATTTCAAGAACAAGGACTAACAACAAACAAAGAAACAAAGAAACAAACAACAATGACCCAGTGACATTGGAATCCTTGCTATTTCTCATTCAAGATACCACATCTCCAGATTCTTCGACTTTTCATTGGGTGCCATCCATGCCTAAGATTTTCTCCCTCCCCATCTGTATCTCTTAACTCCTCTGGCTTCCTTCAAGTCCCAGTTAAAATCCTATTTTTTTATATGAAACCTTTTCTTATCTCTCTTAATTGTAGCAGTTTCCCTCTGTCAAATATTCCGTTTCTTTGTGCATAGCTGTTTACAAGTTGTCTCCCCCGTTAAACTGTGAGCTCCTTGAAAACAAGGCCTGTTCCATCTCCTCTTTTTTGGTAATCCCTATGTTTATCACAGCCTCTGACATTTCATAGATACTTAACAATCACTTGTTGTCTTTTGCTCTGATTTTTTGTCCAGCCCATGTTCTTTTTGGATGATACATTTCTCTGAGGACATGCCTTACTCCAGTTCATTTTGCCATTCTTTATTTGTTATGTGATATAGTTTGCTCCCACCCACCATTCACTTTTCTATTGCCTCATTTTTAAATCTTTGGAGACCATAGTGTTCTATGACTCATGTATAACATTTAAATAAAGCAATTCAAAGCAGGACCTTCCAAAGAAACTTAAATTCACTGCCTATCATGTCCCATCAATGCATCCTAATCTCTTTTCCAATTAAACACCTCAGGATAATATTTAATTTTCATTATGCTGATTAGGGAGAGATCATGTGGACACAGAAGAGAGTAAACTAGAAATCAGACATTCGTTGCCGTTTAGAAAAGATGACAACATGGGACTCTTTCTCTACTCTTTTGTCAGCTCTTTTTGGAATATCAGGGTTGAATAACTCCCACTGTGAGAGAGGGTGCTATAATAGTATCTACTATATTCCATCTTCTAACACTATTTCACTTCCTCTTCAGTGTTCTCTGTCCTATAGGCATCCCCAAGTACTCTCTCCCATGAGTACTCCTGTTTATACCTGCTCCAAGGACAGTTATTTGCAGGGGCATAGAGCCTGCAGCCTCAAGGCCACATGTGGCCCTCTACATCCTCAAGTTCAGCCCTTTGACTGAACCCAAACTCCACAGAACAAATCCCCTTAAGAAAAAGATGTGCTCTGTCAAACTTGGACTCAGTCAAAAAGCCACACCCAAGGACCTAGAAGGCCACATGTGGCCTCAAGGCTGCAGTTCCCCACCCCTATACTAGGGTGTATCCTTTTCTCTGCTTTCCCACACATCTTTCTAGAAAAATCTCTCCAGACAGAAAAACATGCACTAGACCTTTTATTCCTCCCCCAATATCTTATTAGTGTTGATAGGACAATGGCAGTTAGAAATGGACTTTTAAAATGATCTAGTTCATGTAATTTTTAAACTTTTTAGTGTCATGGATCTCTCTGGCAGTCTGGTGATATATTTGGACATTTTTTTTGTAGAAGATGTTTTTAACTCTATAAAATAAACTACACAGAATTTCAAAGATTGTAAATTTTACAATTATCAGAAGTTTTTGATCAAAAAACCATTTTATAGACTCCAGGCTCAAAACTCGTTATTCTAGTGCAAACTTTCACTTATTTTACAGATGAGGAAACTAAGACTCAGTCAGTGGAAGCTACTTGCCCCAGAGCTAAGATGTGATCTCTCTAAGTTGAGATTTAGTGGTTTTATTTCCATTACATGGTGTTATTTTTAGGATTAGCTGGATCATGCAGCATGGGAGCATCTGTATATTATAAAGAAAAGACAAAGCCCCACAAAAACTGTAAACGGGGTAAAATGGGGTCATGGCGTGCAAAGCCACTGAAGGAGCAGGAAAGTTGGAGTCCAAGTCAGGGAGTCAGACAATGTCAAGTTGTCGTGCAGTAGAAGAGACTGAGTATTAGAAGATAGGAGCCGATTCAAGAGACAACGTTGATGTGAGAGTCCAGAAGGAGATAAATGGAGAATGTCAAAAGCAGAAATTTCACTAGGTGATTTTTTTTATATTCAGTGCATTTTCAGATGGAGCATCATCTTTTTATTGGTCTACCTGTAAAAACTATATTCCACTGTTTCTTAAAGGAGCGTGGTTGTCAAATAGTAGATCACATGGCCTTTTAATTAGACCCATCTTACTTGGACACAAAGCTAGGAGTAATGTTTGGCAATTTCAGAGAGGTCAATTTAGGTATAATATTTAAAAAAATGAAAATTTCCTAATAGAGTTGGTCAAACTTTTTTCAAAATGAATGAATGAATAAAATAGTAAATTTATCATTACTCGAAATTTTGAAGCTAGATATAGAGATAAAGCATCTATTAAGCCCTAATTATATCCTGGATGTCATGGCAAGTGCTAGGGATACATATGTAAATAAAAAGAAAAAAAATCCTCAAGAAGTTTCTATTTTAGTAAGGGAAGACTTTACTAAAAAGGAGTTGAAAAGGCTGTAGGAAAAGGAGTGAGAAAGGGTGAGAAAGGTGTCCACACAACAGAAATAAGATAGAGAGGTGACCTGTAGCAGCACAAGTTAGGTTTAAAGAGGGCATGATGTCCACTGCTGGGTGATTCCTCAAAAGATGGTTCAGGGAGGGACTCATGAATTGGAAGAAGAACTTGCCAGCCTGAGAAGAAGGACATGGATCAGCAGTGGTCTGAGGTATCTTGAGCTGATCTGGGATTTCCTTCTGCTATTCCTACTCATCATTCTTTTTCTTCTTCATTCTTCTTTCTTCTTTTTTCTCCTCCTCCTCCTCCTCCTCCTCCTCCTCCTTCTCCTCCTCCTCCTCCTCCTCTTCTTCTTCTGCTTCTGCTTCTGCTGCTTCTTCTTTTTCTCCTCTGTATTAATGTAGAGAATTTACAGGGTGGGGTAGGGATGAGGTAGGGCAGGGCAGGGCAGAGAAATACCTTTTAGAAGAGCAGCTACTCTGCAACTCAGGTCTTAGAGAATTGCTTGTGACATGGAGCAGTTAAGGATCTTAACCAGCTTCACATTGATAGTATATGTCAAAGACAGTATTTGAAGTCAAGGGATGGCCCCTTTAATCAAAACTCAAAAAAAATCGAACTGGGCAGGGGGAGACCCTCAGGGTTCCTTGGCAAAAGAGAAATAGTTCCTTTTTAGTATTTATATTCACTCTTTGCAAGTAGTGCAGGGATGTATTGTCCAATCTAGAAGCTCCAGAATAAATTGGGTTTAAGGCTTGGTTTTTGAGAAAGAAATCTAGCCAGTAAACATGAAGTTAAGGAGGCAGCCATCAGCCATTGAAATGTACCTTCATTTGGATGGGAGACAGGGAGGGAGAGGGAGAGGGAGAGGAAGAGGAACAGAGACAGGGACAGAGACAGAGACAGATACAGGGACAGAGACAGGGACAGGGACAGGGACAGGGACAGGGTCAGGGACAGGGAGAGGCTACTCACAAGTTGTGTTTTCCTTCGTTCTCCAAGAGGACCATGACATCAGGAAAATGATGACATGACTTGCAGTTAACTTTAATTTGAGTCAGGGAGGGCTGTGCAAGGTCACCAGCCTCACTTTCTCCTCCAGAGTCATCTGGGTCTAGTGGTCTGATGGGTGTTACCTCATTCAAAGTGAGAATGTAAAAAGAACTTAGACTGAAAGGGCCAGGGTCTCCCAATGCATCCTGGGCCAACTCCAGTCATCCTGGTGAATATCAGGCCACTGGACCCAGATGGGTTTGGAGGAGAAAGTGAGGCTGGTGACCTTGCACAGCCCTCCTTCACTCAAATCAAGTCAATTGCAAGTCATGTCATCATTTCCCTGATTCAATGGTCCTCTTCAAAAATGAAGGATAAACACAACTTGAACTCAAGTCTTCACTCAGAGAACAGCTCTCTTTCTGCTATGCTACACCATGCCAACTCTCCACTTTTTTTTCTTCTTTTCCCAAGTCTGTAAATGTTGTAGGGTGAATGTAGGTTAAGTGGCTTTACTACCCAGATTATAATGACTAGAATGTTTCTGCTGACAGTTGTAAATGAGTTCTCAGAAATTCAATTCAGTGATCCCTGGAATAGCACAGACAAGACACTCAAGAAAGATGCACATATGTGTCATTAGATTTCTAATCTCCCTGACCTTTTCATGTCAAGGAAGGTCACTTGAGGGTGACAATAGTTGTGTTATATTGAATGAGCACAAATTTTTCCACTACTAACACAAGGTTAGGATGTTATCTTTTCTCCCCTCCCCTCTTTCCCTTCTCTTTCCTCCCCACTGCAAATACTCTTTTAACATGCAGTCAAGCTCTAAGACAAATTTAATTAAGTGATGTCAGAGTGTGGCGAAGTTCTGTTGAGGCCAGCGAACATGTTGGCTGTTATCCTGTCAAGGCTCATTAGGTAAAGACACAGAGGTCTTTCTTTTGGCCACATACCCTCTGATAACTCCCAATGGATGTGCAGATGAATTCACTTTAATGATTGGGTAATCAGTAGAATCCTTTTTAGAAAATAATTGCAATTAATTAAAATAAACCTAAGCAAAATCCCAAAGTTGAATAACATAACTAAGATGTCTCTTAGCATTTGTTTGCATATTTCTTGGGTATCTAGGGATTACGTAGAGTAACCAATTTATATACACACACACATGCAAAGACACATATGTGTGTATATATGTGTGTATGTGTGTGTATATATCTATATCTATCTATCTATATCTATATCTATATCTATCTATCTATCTATCTATCTATCTATCTATCCATCTACGTTCCTGTGCCTTAGGGCTATGGGAGGATCATTGTATCATAGATCTAGAGCTGAAAAGGAATTTAGAAAAAAAAAATCTAGTTTGCCTCTTTTATGTTATAGATGAGGAAACTGAAGTGTCAAGAGATTAAGTAATGTGACAAACACCAGAAGTAAGATTGAAGCTCAAATCCTCTGACTTCTTTGTGTTCCATTCCTTTGCTTACATTCAAAAAGGGCATATGAATTGTTGCTAAATGCTATAGATTTCTCAGCTTCATCACCAATGAGAGGATGAGTTGGGTCTGCACTCAAAACCCTCACGGGCACCTCTGAAGACTCACCCTGGATCAAAGAAAAATCACTCATCTTGTAGCTAGGCTTAGAGATCCTTGGAATCAATTATTTAACTAATTGACAAATCAATAAATATTTGTCACTTATTATTTGTCAGATATTGTGCTTAGCTTGGGTATCAAAGAGAGAAGTAGTGTAGTTTATATGTATGTATGTATATATATACACAAGAAAAACGGAGAAAACTGGGGGGGGGCGGCATGCCAGTGTGTGCTATTATATGGAATCACAGAGACTAATATATCTTTAGACAATTCTTATAAAAATCAATAGATTTGTACTTACAGGTTTTGAGTTTCAATCCTGGTGCTACCATTTTCTATTTGCGTGGCTTTGGGCAAGTTATTTAACCTTTCTGGGCCTTGGGTAGCCCTGTAAAATGAGGAATTTGGAATAGATAAGCTCTAAAGTAATTTTCATCTTAATCTGTAATACTATAAACTTATGAACCAGATCTCTAAATTAGTTATTCTTTGAAAGAGAATTTTTACCCCCAGTAGAAGCAGCTTTGTTTTTACCAAAACTGACATTTTAGGGCTCAGCGGTTAGCTTAGTAGAGCTATCCTAAACATAGTAGAATTTGTAATGCCTAGCCCCACCCTGCCCCCCATTTCTATTTTATAACTGAGGTGTGTCATCAAAGATGAACCCATGAGCTCTCCAAAGGAAAAAAAAAAGACCTATGAAACCCCATAGGCATATCATAGGACTATAGCATTGGTTCAAAAAAGTGAGGGACTTTGTGGATAGCTCTTTTCATGGTGGCACAAAATGCAAAAAACTAAGGATATTTTCACCTACTGAGGAATGGCTGAATAAATTGTGATGGGGCACTACTGTGCTGTGAAATTTGAAGAAATAGATTATTTCAAAAAGACATGGAAAGATTTATATGAATTGATGAAGAGTGAAGTCAGCAGAATCAGAACAATTTGCACTGTAACATCAATAATACAAAAGTGAACAATAATGAGGTTAAATAAATTCAGTTTTAAACTGATGAGGAATGGAATTAGCGGAATCAGGAGGACCATTTGCACAATAATAACAACATTGTTGAAAAACAACTTTGAAAGCTGGGAGAATTATTAAACATTCATGATTCCAGAGAAGTGATGGGGAAACATACTATCCATTACAAAGAGGTTCTAGAATGATTATATACATATAAAGCCATGAAGCCAATTTGCTTTGCTTGACTCCACATATTTGTTACAAGAAACTCATTTTTCCTTCCTCATTTTTCAATGGGGTGAGGAATAAGAGGGAGAGAAAATACACTTCTGTTAATTTTACAAATGAAAATTTCAAGTTGGGAGATTGGTTACAGATGTGAAATATTGCATGCCCTTCCAGATGAGATTACTGGATCGTTTATTTTTTTACCCCTTTGCCCCATTTTTACTCCTTTATAGCAGATGTCTCATGAAGTGGAAACAATCTGTAAATAATTGTAATGTAAAACAAAACGAATCAATAAAATTGTAAAAAGAAAAAAAATTATCAGAAATGAGATTTTATAAATACATAAAGAATGACAATCTAATTTAGTTCTTAAATTATACAGAACTAAAGGTCCAAGGACATAATTAGTTTAAGCTATCCATTTCACAATGGAGACTATTCAAAATATTTTTAGAGGAAAACCTAAGATGCAATTTTGATAAAGCCTACCTATGAAAAGCATCAAAATGCTGAAATCCAGATTATACTATTATACATGATTAAAGCCAGATTTATCAATATTTCCTTTAAATGTGCTCCTCTTTCTTTCTCTGTCTATGACACCATTCTGACTTCAATTTCTTTGTCTATAGCACCACAATTTACCCAATCTTCCAAACTCAAAAGCTTGTGATCTTTGACTCTTCTCTCTACTTCATATATATTATCCGGTTCAGTGTTATGATGTCAAATTCACAGCTCTCACATAGGGCGCTATATTTCTATTCCTTCTGTCCCCAATCTAATGTAGGATTTCAAGATTACCTGTCAGAACTATTACAAGGTTTTGCTTTCTCCATTCTCTACTTTTTTCTATCCTTCAAGAATACTTTTGTTTGGAATAACCTATTCCTCTCTTTTCTCCTCCTAACTAGTATCTTGGTCTCGAAATTTTTCAATATCTTGAACATGGCCTGTGTTTTCCAGTACCTATGAAAGGGAGAAAGGGAGAGGGAGAGGGAGAGGGAGAGGGAGAGAGAGAGAGAGAGAGAGAGAGAGAGAGAGAGAGAGAGAGAGACTGAGAGAGAGAGAGGATTTTTATGAAACCTTTGCTATATACTTGACAATTTGGTAAGTACTGGGGATAAAATTATAAACAAACAAGACAACAAGATTCAAGTTAGCATTCTACTGGGGGAAGGTGCCACAATAAGGGACCAGGGCAAAGGTGGTATGACTGTGAAGAGGCATAGAAGGCTTGGGCCATAGCAAGAGAAGGTGAAAGCTCATCTACCATATCTGAAGGACCCAGAGGCAGAGACCAAATTTCTGTGATGGGAGGAAGATGAATATGCTTCTCATTAGTATAGATTTCTAAGGTTTATAAAATTCTTGCCAGTCATTATCTCATTTGATTTTATTATCACTATATTGTACAGATGAGGAAACTGAGGCACAGAGCAAATAAGTGACTTGCCCAGAGTCACATAGTAAACATCTTAAACATGATTCAGATTCAGGTCTTCATGACTATAAGTCCTGCACCTAATCCACTATACCATACTGTCTTAGTGCTTTGTCTCAAATTGTCTACTAGGCTTAGAATATCTTTCATCTGCATCTTTGTCTGTCAAATTCCTTCCCATATTACCACCTAACTCAAGTGTCATCTATTCCATGAATTTTTCTCTTGTCATCACAATTAGCAACCATTTTCCCCCATGAACTTTATAAAATATTTTATTTTTGTAGGCTTTTAAGACCATATGTGCCATAGTCGTTGGGGTTTGTGATTTATTCCCCTACTAGACTGTAAACTTCTTAAAGGTAGAGACTATGTCTTGTCTAAAAGTTGAATTTCTCATAGGCCTAAACACAGAATCTGCATGGAGTAGGTGTCTAAGAAGTGTTGAATTAATGAATTACTTTTTTATACAAAATATATAGTTAGACAATATCCTTCATTGACCATTTGGATTCGTAAGGAATTTATTTGTATGAATTAATAAAAACACAACTCAGCTCACCTAAACTTATTGCAAAATGCTCATTTGGTCCACATTGTAGGAAGGGAAGGCCAAAAAAGAATGTTTCTTTTACTCTGACCTTGACTTTGAGTGTTTTCAGTATATTAAATATTCTTCATTATCAGCAACGAGTCCTTTTTCTCTTAATCTTCTTATAATTTAAACCACATCCTTATGAACTGACCAAATAAATCATAAAAGAAGGAGAAGTCAAAGCTATGAATTATTTTCAGTGATTTCTTTCCCTCTGCCACAAATTTCCAAATAACGTGACTGATTATGCTTAAAGAAAATTCAAACTAATGCAATGGTTGTATTGCCCTTGGCTACCTTTTTTTGATCCTTCTCTAATCAAATGCAGCCCTCACTGAATCCTTTCCACAGTGTTGATTCAAGTGTAATGAATACTATATGCCCCGGGAGATCTATCTATCTATCTATCTATCTATCTATCTATCTATCTATCTAACTATCTACCTATCTATGTCAAGTGTAGTGTTTTGTTATGTATTGATATTTGTGTGTGTTTGTTTTTTGCAGTTACATCTTATTTTTACTTAGTTAAACTATATTTAAACTTTAAAAAAAATCATTTTCTGTGAAAAATTTGAAATTTTTATCTACTTCTTATTTTTAAAAATATCTAAAAACATGTTGATGGTCTCCTGAAGTTGTCTTCTGAATATCTTTTCTCCCTAAAATCAGTAGGCCTACAAAAGTACTAGAGGCAAAAAGTGTTTATTATAGCTCAGATTTTAATTTAGTTCAATAAGCATTTATTCAGGGCCTACTCAGGGCAAGGCACTATGCTAGGGGCTGGAAATGCTCAGATGGATTTGTGATTCTATCCTACAAGAATTACTTCCAATGATGAAGAATATGGCCTGCCTTATCCTATATCACTCTTGTTCATTCTCTCCCATAAATTTACCACTGGGTGTCTATCCAATATGCTGGAAGTCAGCCTTGAGTTCTCTTGACATTGTGAGGATACCACTGGATGATGTAGGTTGAATATTGGTTATTCTGCAATCTCACAACATGACCAAGGAAATTATCTTTTCCAGAGGAACATTCCTCTGATGGAATAATTTTATACCATTTCTCCTTCACATTTCTTTGTATGTGTTGCATAACAGCCTACTGCCATCCTTCCTCTACCACTTTGTTATCCTTTGAATGAACTCCAGCTCCAATTCTTCTGAGACTCCAGTGTTTTATGTGCAAAGTTTATAGGAAAATGCATTAGAAAATGTTATCTTTCTTGAGGTAACCTTAAACTGAAGCAGCAAGATACCCTGCAGAAGGCAAAAGAGGTAACTTGTTCCAGGACGCTCAAGCCATCATTATCCTGTTTGACCAGTTGCTTCACTTCAGATCTTGGTAGAGATATTCTAGGGCCTTGAATTCAAGAGACCTGAAAATAGCATCAATGTCCAGATTATAGGTACTATACCTAACCCTAACTCTAACTATATCCAGCCTGGCCCCTACGTTTTCATCAATGGGAACAACCCCCTACACCAATGGTCAAAAATGACCACTGATGGGAATGTGCTTCAACCCCAGCTCCTCAAAAACAATAGTTAATGAAGATCCTGGAAATAAAGTTCCGGTAACCAAAGTCATTGGTACATCCAATGGCTCAAGTAAATATAGTTTCATCAATGAAAACAGCATAAAAATAAAACATTTTACTGTCTTCTTTATCCAGTGGGCCTTTCCATCTGACTTTCAACTGAAATCTACTATATGCATTGCCTCCCCATATTATAATATGAACTACTAGAGGCAAGGGCCTATTTTGCTTTTCTACTCATATGCTTAATGCTTGCTACATAGTAAGTGTTTCATAAATATTTCAAAAATTCATTCATTCACTAATTCATCAGGTTGTATACAGTCCCTAAATTGGCATCTTCTCAGTGTTTGCTTTTTTGATTTATCATAATTGAGTGAGAACAAGGAGCTCTAGTTAATGCAATTTAGTTGTGCAGGCAGCCCCTAACAACAGATCAAACTTTTTCAATTACAGTAGGCACTGTTGTCAAATAGGTATAGTGTCACTCTGCTCTAGTAATTAGGGAATTAAGCATGTTACTTTATTTTTCCAATGTTTTAGTTGATATTTGAGAAGATTGGGGCCCATTGGTTCATACCACATGTGAAATCCTGTTTGTTCCCCATTAGTGTCCTCAGCAAGATTGTCCTTGATTCATATATAGGTGATTTGCATAAAGATTTTGTGTAATGGGATAGTAGACATATAGAGTGATTTTTAATATTTTCTTCCTTTTTCTTTTTGGTATGAATAAAGACTGAGTCCTTTTCCATGCCTTTCCTATCTTCCCACCTTCAGAGACCTTGCATACTGATCCTTTAGTGCTCTCATAGTTATGTCTACTTCAATATGCATCCATATTGACTTTGTCTTTCCCATCTTCATTCTATTTAGGGCTCTTTCTAAATACTCTATGTGCTCCCTGGGAATTGTGATGTTATGGTCCAAGTGTGGTAGTTTCACCATTCTTGATGGTGAAAAGAGTTAACCAAAATAATTTTCACTAATCTTTTCCATTTGCCTTCTACTTGTCATTCTCTTTCTATTTTCATCTTTGAACACCCCCAGTATGACTTTGCTTGGTTGGAGCCCCTATTAGACTTCATTTAAATGAATTTTACCTTTCAATGCTTTCTCTTGGCTTTATTAGATAAGAATACTCATCCATTATTCTTTCTATTTAAAGTTCTACAAATAAGTTTACATTCTAATATGATTTACCTTTGGTTATTAACTCTTCTTATTTTAGAAGTTAGTCGTGTGTTTGTTGACTAAGACACTTTCTGGATTCAAGGTCTTCTTGTTATGGGAATTGATTTCAATCTATTAAATTTCTATTTTAAATGATTATAATTACTTCCAATATTATTTATTATGTCAATTTACAATTTTTATTATGAATTACTTATTTAAATATTTCATCAATGATTTGTTTCAATTGTATGCCATATACTTTTCAAATGATTATTCTCTCTTCTTTATTTAGCCTAATTATGAAATTTATCCTAACAAGCCAGTTGTGTGTGCAAAAATTTTTATTTCTCATCTTTAAAAATATAATCCATTTCATTTATTGTGTTGTTATTTTGTGTTATCCATGTCAAATGTCTTATAATTCTTTCTTTAAGAAAATATCCATGATATAAAGTCATGACTTCTTTGCAGTCCAGAAGTCTTCAGCCTCTTCCATCCCTTCTTCCCTAGCCATTCTTTTTCATATATTTACAACCATCTTTTTCTCATTTTGCATTGAAGTTACTAAATGTAAGAGCATATGTTGATTCAATTTTGAAGGTGCATCAAGTTCTTTGTAGAATTTTCCTACCTCTTTAGCCTTAGCAACTAAAATCTGTGCATAAACTGCAAACATTTTCATGGCAGTCTTCTGTTACAAATATTTAACATCTGTATTACAATCTGTGATGACTAGATATCGCATTAAATAGTGTTTCTTGTAGTCTTTGTATATATAATAAAAGCAACTTCCCTACTCCTTTCACTGAGGAATACCTGTGACTAACATTTCCATTTAGCAGCAATTCCCTTATTTCTTTTGGCTTCATTTATTTCACAAATGCCAAGATCAAAATGATTAAGTTGCTTCAGCATTATGTCCACTGGTTGGCTACTTGACAATGATCTCACTTTCAGAGCTTCTCTAATTTAATTAAGGTTTATAGACTCTCTAAATCCTGTGTAATTCATAATACTCCCTGACCCTCTTACCATCACATGGCCACTATCACTTTAGAAGCAAAAGTCATTTCATATTTTTTTCTGTTCTAAAAGTTGCCATGGAGAAAGAAAGGCAGACAGAAAGACAGAAACAAGGGAAGGAAGGAAGAAAGGAAGGAAGGAAGGAAGGAAGGAAGGAAGGAAGGAAGGAAGGAAGGAAGGAAGGAAAGAAGGAAGGGAGGGAGGAAGGAAGGAAAGGATGGAGGGAAGGAGGGAGGAAGGAAGGAAGGAAGGAAGGAGGGAAGAAAAATGAAGGAAAGAAAGAAGTAAGGAAAGAAAAAAGAAGGAAGGAAGCAAGGGAGAAAGGAAAGAATGGAGGGAGGAAGGAAGGAAGAAAAGAGGGAAGGGAGGGAGGAAAAGAGGAAGGGAGGGAGGAAGGAAGGGAGGAAGGAAGGAAGGGAGGGAGGAGGGAAGAAGGGAGAGAGGGAGGAAGAAAAATAAAGGAAAGAAAGAGGGAAGGAAAGAAGCAAGCAAGGGAGGAAGGAAGGGAGGAAGGAAGGAAGGAAGGAAGGAAGGAAGGAAGGAAGGAAGGAAGGAAGAAAGGAAGGAAGAAAGAAAGAAAATCACCAATTTTCTAGTCTACATTGATGATGAAGCTCTTCCTACTTAACTGGGCTGTTCTTTGGGAAACAAATTAAGTCTTTTTCTTGGGGCCCTCCTTTCTAGCACTGCAGGCCCTTCTTGACCAAGCAGTCCCTGATAAAGCCTTCAAGAATCCAATATATCTTCCATGTCATGAGGAGGTATTTTACTTTGGAAGTCGCCTCCTTCCTCACTGATCCCAAGCCTACATTTTCTCATACTTGCTAAATTTCAATCACTATCACTTTCCCCACTCTACTTCCGCCACATATAAGATAATCAAAATTATATTATCACCAACGTCTTTTACTTAACAGATCATAATCTTTTATCATTCCAAATTACTCCATGCATCATTGCCCCTGACCCTTTTTTTCATTCTCACCATGATCTCCAATTCCATCACCACTCAGCTCTTTTGCACATCGCCTCTCTCACAATGAGGACACTCTCCTCCCTTTCCCATCTTGATCCCTTGTTGAATCATTTCAACTCTAAGATATCATATACAATTGAATTCCTTGTCTGTAAGTCCTGTCACCTATCACATCTTACCAAAGCCAAACCTTGTATTAATCTCACAATCTTCCTTCTTTGATATTATTCGTGTGTTACTTAATGGAGCTAGATAAAGCCATAGAAGTTAGATCTCTGTAGGTAATTGGATTCTCACTTGCTGCAGTGGCTATCCAAACTTTTCCATCTCTTCTCAAGCTTCCCATGGTACTCCAACTACCTAAACTCAGGACCTTGCCTCATACTTCACTGGAAATTATTGAGGCCCTTTGTTGACAGCTTCCTTTTGTCTACGCTTCTACTGCTCACATTAATTAGTCATCTTCATACAGGATCTTTTCCTTTATCCTTGGCTTTCATGAAGAAGTGGCCCTTGTCCCTGATGAGGCAAAATATTCTATATGCTTCTTTAGTCACATCCTCTTATCTTCTCAAGCAGATTGCCCTTTCCATCATTTCTGACTCTTATATCTTCAATCTCTCCTTATCTATTGGCTCCTTTTCTGCTGCCTACAAATACACTCCCATCCTCCCCATCCTTAACAAACCTTCCTTGAATCCCACCATACCTGCTGGCTATTGTTCTCTACCTGACCTCCCTTTCATGTCTAAATTTCATGAAAAAGTCATCTATACTTTGTGCCTCCAAATCCACTCCTTTCATTTTACTTTCAACCCCTTTGTAATTTGACTTCCTATCTCATGATTTGACTGAAATTACTCTCTCCAAAGTCATGAATGATATCTTAATGACCAAATGGAATTCCAATCTTCATCCCCCTTAGCTTCCTTGGTCTTTCTACAGCTTTTAATATACTCAATCCCCCTCTAGGGCAGGTGGTAGTACAGTGGATAGAGTACTGGGCCTTCAATCAAGAAGACCTGAGTTCAAATCCAGCCTCAGACAACTTACTGCTTGTGTGAGCCTGGGAAAGTCACTTAATTTCTGTTTGTCTCAGCTCCCTGATCTGTAAAATGGGGATAATAACAAATGCATTCCGCACTGGATTGTTGTAAGAATCAAATTAGATCTTTGTAAGGCACTTTGTACAGTGCTTGGCACATAGTAGGGACTTAATAAATGCTTCCCCCACACCTGTCCCCTTCAGGGTCTAAGATTTGTATTAAGTTTCACCTGAACCCCAAAATGAAGAGTTCTGCTGTTCATATTCTCTGCAATGATAAGAGAATAGAAAATTTAATTATATGAGATTTATTATACATTTGAAGAGAAATCATTCTTTAAATCTTTTATTTACCTAGCTTTACTTTAATCTGACTAGACTAAAGATGCTCTCTTCCTTCATGCTGCCTTTCTAGAAAGGTTAAGAAAATACATGCTTTCCACAGGAATGGAGCCAGAAAGGAGAGGAAGTTACTTGAGAGAAAAGCATCAAGGAGGGATAGTGTTTAAAGAGGTTTAAATATTAAAGACCCTACTGAGCAGATGATGTTTGATGTGAAAGGAAGGAGTGACCACAAGGAGACTGGGGAGGA
Source organism: Trichosurus vulpecula (assembly GCF_011100635.1). Classification (NCBI taxonomy): domain Eukaryota; kingdom Metazoa; phylum Chordata; class Mammalia; order Diprotodontia; family Phalangeridae; genus Trichosurus; species Trichosurus vulpecula. The sequence continues at coordinate 152,876,840 of NC_050579.1, read as the reverse complement.
AGAGTGAATGAGATGACCATAGCAGTGTCAAATGAAGGTTATTTTGGTGGATTTATTTTGGACTGAGACAGTCTGCATGAGTTATTAAGGAAGTTGCAAAATGAGGAAGTTACCAAAGCAAGAGAGTCCCAGTAGAGCCAGAAAGGAATAGTCTCATTTTGGAAAGGCAGAGAAAGAAAAAAAAACAATTAACATTCGGTGATGTTTTCAGGGGTCTTACCCCTCTGTCTATTTACTTATACTTGTTTTTATATAAAAAAACAGATTTATTTAACTAGGAAAGTTAGACTCAAGAAGACTACTAAATATACATTTTGATTTTCCATTCTATCTCTAGTGGTTTTTACAATACAAATAAGATTATCCAGGATTTAATAAATGTGAACAAAAACAAAACAAAAAGGAACTGGGCTCCTGAATAATATTGTCCAGTGAATAACCACTCTTTTATATTTCAGCTCTGTATTGATATTTCAGCATTTGCTGTGGTAAGAATTTCAGAGGACTGCCACAGGAACCTTCACAAATACACACAGAAGCTGATACAATAATTCTCCTCCTCTCCACTCCCAACATATTAAGTTTTTCCCACCAAGTGAGGAATTCACAAACAATTATTTTATTAACATTAATTCAGTATACACATATTGAGTATTCATAAGACACAGTACTAGACTATAGATAACAATGTAGCTTATAGGTCTTGTAGAGCTAGAAAAGACTTACCAGAGTATCTAGTCATATTCATTTATTTTACGCATAAAGAAAATGAAGTTTCTGAAGATTAAATTACTTGTTCAAGATCAAACAGATAACAAGTATCAAAATCAGGGTTTGAATCCACATTCTTTGCCTTCAGAATCAGTGCTTTTTAAAACTAGATCCCCTGATGCACCTAGTTCATTGGTATAGTTAATGTTCAAATGACCCCTGCAATCTGGTGTGTGGGAGTTTCCCTAAAATAAAGGGACACTCAGTAAGGATATTTCTGAGCACAGTAGGATACAAAAAAGACCTATATGATGAGGCCAGAGTTCCAATTGTTTTCTTTCTTCCACAATGCCTTGCACTTTGTAGATTACTGTTTGATCAATTGACTTTTTTACAAAATGGTATTCAATTAACCCCTTTTTATTAATTTGGACTATCATATAGCTGATGTCAAAGAGAAAATGGGGAGAAATTGAAAAATTCTCATGTGTTGACTTACTAAGTTGAGAGAGCAATGTACATCAATACTCTAAGGACCCCATGAAGAATGCACTGTTGATAATCCAAGTTGTACTATTTTATACCATGGTTGGCAAGCACACAATTGTGTACTTCTGAAACTCAAAGCAATTATCACTTTTTGCAGGACAATGTGCAGGTGAAATGAAAAGTGAAAGCCACATTGAGTTATTTTGACTCAAAGAGTCTGGATGATTACTTTTTGTGTGGAAAAAGTACATATTTCCTTTTGTGGTACAAATTGAATGGCTTTCCTAGGACCATACCTCCGCTCCCTACTTCCACTCATTCATCCCTTTGATCCTCCTCACCAACATCAGACATCATAAAGGTTGCCTTAACACACAAAAAATAAACAAGAGAAAGCTTTTAAGAAGAAAGGCATTAACAGAAGTGAAAAGAAAGTGATTCCCCAATGTAACCTTGATGAAGTGTGTCTTACAAGGTAATACTATGGGCTAGAAGGTACACACATTTATAGTGGTATAAAGTCTACCCTGCCCCTCCGAAAATAAAAGAATAAACCAGGGAATTTGTAGAGTTTTTCTCTTGTTGAAATTGATCTGCCTCTCAGTGCTGGAAATTCTTTATTTCATGTCTTCTGAAGTAACTTGTGGCTTCATCAAATTCTTAGATGATAGTAGCAGAATGATGGTTATCCTTGGGTTTTCTACTGTACAGGTGATCTGTAATCTTGGCTAAATTTCAATGCTTAGACCATCCCTTTCCAGTATGATTAGCAAAAGGGGAAAGGAGAATGACAAAAACTTGGTCTGTGCAGATACAGCATGTAATTGTGCCATCTTTTGTATAAGGGACTCCCCCTACCAAGGCAGATCTATATCTTCTCTCCAAGTAATAGTCTTAAAGAGTTTAAGTGAGTTGTACATGATTACTCAGGCAGTATATGACTAAGAAGGAACTTGAACCTAGATCTTCCTGACTCCAAGACAATGTCTATCTACTATGTTAAGAGTATTAATTTTGAATTAATATTTTGGGAGTCTAAGAAATGTGTGATCCTTAGTACTGTCATTGGTACAAAATTATGCCTTTTACAATGATGGGGTCTTATTTATCAATTTCGTTTAAAAATGAGATGCTAACTGTACCACTTAAAACTTTTGGCAGCTAGCATCAAATCCTGCAAGTCATCATACCTGAAAATAGCCACAGTGCCATTTCAGTGTATCTGATCATCTGACACTGGCACTGTGCCCTCTAGTTCCATCCACTCACACCTTTCTCTTTGTCCCTCAGTTTATCCTACAGTCACCACCTTCTCTTCCTGTTACCCTCCTTTTTTGTTTTAAATAGTATTTTATTTTTTTCCTCAATTACATATCAAGAAAAAATTTATCATTCATTTTTACAGGATTTTGAGTTCCAAATTTTTCTCCCTCCCCTCCCCTCTTCTGAAAACGGTAGGCAGTTTGGTATGGTTTATATGTATTTGCCACAGTAGTGGAAGAAGAAACAAAACAAAAGGAAAAAAAAAAACAAACTATGAGAAAGAATGAAATAAGTGAAAAAAATGCTTCGATCTGCATTCAGAATCCATTAGTTCTTTCTCTGGATAGGGATAGAATTTTCCTCTGTGAGTCTGTTTTACTTGTCTTGGATCATTGTGTTTCTGAGAAGAACTGAGTCATTCATATTCGATCATCACACAATGTTGTTGATGCTGTGCACAATGTTTACATGGTTCTGCTCATTTCACTTTGCATTTGTTTGTACAAGTCTCTCTAGTTTTTTTCTGAAATGTACCTCATTATGTCTTATTGCACAATAGTATTGCATTACATTCATATACCACAACTTGCTCAGCATTCCCCCAGTTGTTGGGCATCACCTCAGTTTTTAGTATTTTGCTACCATGAATAGGACTGCTATAAAAGTTGCATTTGTCCTTCATTATCGAAGAGGACCATGGCATTAGGGAAATGATGACATGACTTACAGTTTGCTTTGATTTGAGTGAGGGCTGGCTGTGCAAGGTCACCAGCCTCACTTTCTCCTCCAGAACCATCAGGATCCAGTGACCAGATATTTATTGGTACATGTAGGCTCTTTTCGCTTTTTTATGATCTCTTTGGAATACAGATCCAGTAGTGGTATTGTTGTATCAAAAGTTATATGCAGTTTGGTTACCTTTTTGGCATAGTTCCAAATTACTCTCCAGAATGGTTGAATCAGTTCACAACTCCACCAACAGTGAATCAACATCTGGATTTTCCCACATCCTTTCTTTTTATGTCATATTAGTCAATCTGATTGGTGTGAGGTGGTATTTCAGAGTGGTTTTAGTTTGCATTTCTCTAATCAAAAGTTATGTAGAGCATTTCTTCATATGCCTATAGATAGCTTTAATTTCTTCATCAGAAAACTTCCTGTTCATATAATTCTACCATTTATTGATTGGGGAATGGATTATATTCTCCCAAATTTGAGTCAATTCTCTACGTATTTGAAAAATGAGGTCTTCTCAGAGACACTTGCTATAAAGATTGTTTCCCAGCTTTCTGCTTTCCTTCGGCAGTAGCAATTTAGATTTGAAGATCTTTCCCACACATTAATAGGCCATGTGACCTGCTTACATCACAGGAAGCCTGAGTCAAGTCTGGTGGGAGGAGCTTCTGGACAGGAAAAGGAAGTCATGTCACAGGAAATGCTGAGAGAGAAAAATGTTATGGCTGTTAGTGGCCACCCTCGTTATTGTTAGAATTCAACAGGCTGACTTAGCTGTACTGTGAGTTTGTTTCAGGGACGACAAAGCAGGGGATCAGAGAGATTTTGGGATGGCGAGTATACAAGTTGTTATATTGTGGGTGGAATGTTTTACTGCTGTGGTGGACTGGATAAGTGGCTTGTGAGATATGGTTCTCTGGTGTCGAATAAATGGTTCACTTCTTCTACCTCCTATGTGGAGAGTCTCACATACTTTGTGATACAGAACTACATAGGCATTTTGACAATTATCGTCTATATTGTTATTATTGCCTTACTGATACACCTTTTAATTTTTGTTGCATTGGTTTTATTTGTACAAAGGCATTTTAATTTAATATGATCAAAATTATCTATTC